>NC_069120.1:35818744-36118744 GCF_025612915.1 Magallana angulata | reverse complement strand
TACATGCATATATACATAGGAAGTATTGATTGATCTATTGATCTATATCTGGGTTCTTAAATTGAATCATATATCATGTACATACTATATTATTGTTTCATTGTTCAAGGCATTTAAGATGGTATGTAGGTCATGATCCCAAGTGCTCTTCCTGAAATTATTAAATATCATAAAAACCATTGAGATCCCCACCTTAATCCAAAGATATTATTCCTTGTTAGGTTATGTAGGCGCATCAAATCATTATGACATGTAAGTCATGACCCTAAGGGGTCATCCTGAGCCCCTTAGAATCAGAAATTGTCAATTATCTTTAAATTATTGATGTTTGATGATTCTATCTCTATTTAATCTTTATTATTAAGTCTCCCGAATGAAATCTGGAGACTTATTGTTTTTGTACGGTTCTTAATACATGTATTATTATTCTTCATCTTCTTTTTCTTCTTTCCTGCTCTAAACTTGTTTCTCAGAGATGGCTGAACAGAATTGTACAAAACTCTAGGATATGATAGGCCTGCATATCTAGTTGTGCACCCCGGTTTGATTTTTCTCATTTTGGGTTAGACAACCACTTTTCGGGGGAGGGGGGAGGGGGGTGTCAAAAGGGTGTGGGGTCTAACATTGAACCTTGTAGGAAGAATCGTAGACTCTATTGTAAATGGTAACTTGAAAACGGACAAAGATAATAATATAGGGTTTTAATAATCATATATTGGCTGTTACTGGCAATATATAGGGTTTATTAGATCTGACCCCTGGGGTCATCCCCACCCCCCAGGAATTTGAAATTAACATATATCTCAGAAACTGTTATAATCATGACCCCTAAACCATATATATTCATGTTTCTGATGTCAAGGGGCATCAAATGTTATGTAGGTCATGGGCCCTGTGGGTGGTCCTGACCCCCTCAACCAGCAAGTCCCTTAATATCTTCAAAACAGTTGAGATCCCCACCCTTAAACCATATATATTCTTATTCCTTGTGTCAAGGGGCATCAAACGGTATGTAGGTCATGGGCCCCGGGGGTGGTCATGAACCCCCTTGAACAGGAAGTGCACGAATATCTCGAAAACGGTTGAGATCCCCACCCCTTAACCATATATATTCTTGATCCTTAAAGGGCATCAAAAGGTATATACCGGTAGGTAATGGGCCTCAGGGTTAAATATAATTTTTCAAAACCGTAATGCACAACTATGGAGCAGTTCCTATCATATCCCAAGATATGATTGTCCATCCATAAAATCATAAGAGGAGCTCTTGGATCAATGTTTTTTTTTTTAGTGATAAACGTCAATTTTCTGCTACTATTTGACTCCCTGAATGAAATTTAAATTTTTAAAACCTTATTGCACATCTATAGGACAGCCCCAATTATATCCCAAGAGATGACGTAGCTACTCCAAAAGTTGTAAGAGGAGTTCTGGGAACCATATTTTTATTGCAAAAAAACATCATTTTTTGTTGCCCACTGATCCCCTTATTAAAAAAAAAATTCTGGAACCTGATCACGCCTCAATATGACACCCCCAATCATATTCTAGAAGATCATTTGGCTACTGCCAAAAAAATGACGTTTTTGAAACCAGTTTTTTTGTAAAAAAAAAACAAAAAACCGTCATTTTTCAGCTATTAAATGACCCCCAGGACAAAATTGAAAATTCCGAAACCTTATTGCGCATCTATAGGATACCCTAAAACATATTCCAAAAGATGATTTGTCTACTGTTGAAAATGTAGGAGGAGTTCGAGGAAGAAGGGTTTTTGTGAAAAAACGTCATTTTTTACCAATTATTTGACCCCCAGGACTAACAGAGAATTTTTGAAACCTTTTTACAAAACAACATGATACCCCAAATCAAACTCCAAGAGTTCAGTTTGCTGGTTTATAAGATGTAAGAGCAGTTTGAGAAAGTAAAACGTGACAGACGGACGGACGGACGGACGGCGAACGGACGGACGGACGGAACAGGGTAACAACAATATACCCGAACTTTCTTTAGAAAGTGCGGGTATAATTATTGCTGACATTTAATTAGCTAAACTTTTATTAGCTGGGAACTTACCTATCATAAAAAGAAGTAAATCAAAGAGGATTACGAAAAATCGTCACTACCGATAATTAGTGAAAGAAAAAAACAACCACTTAACTAACGCATGGCAAAGTCATTTTACTGATAAGTACAAACAATATATAATATCTGATAATCTAATTCTAAACAGGGGAAAATAAGTAGGGGTATAATAATAGAAAATAAATTTATCAAATTGAATATCAGTTACCTTCAAGTTGGTCCACAGTTTAAACCCACTAAATTTTGTTGTGCTTTTCAAAATATATACCTTTTTTCTGTGTGTATTGAAAAAAGCTCGTCTACCTTTAGAATTATTTGTTTTTTACATGAAATTGGATAGTTTTGTATCTCACTGACTAATCGATGATTTATTATCAAGATTACCAATCATTAGTAACGGTCACTTTATCGCATTTCAGAGAACATTGCATACAGATCATCAGTGAATTCCACATCGATTTTTGAGTTCGATGGGTATCAATACGTTCCTGAAAATGCAGTGGATGGGGATGATACGTCGTATCTACGGACAAAATCCGAACCTTACTCTCAACTGACGCTTACACTCTCGGGATTTTTCAACATTAAATACATTTACGTATATATGTACACAGGTAAAGTCTAAATACTTTGTTACAATTTTTATGGATAAATACTGTGACACATGACAATAAACCTGAATAAAAGCTTTGGAAAGGAGTTTCTTCTAGAACAAGAGTTTAATTGGTGCAATTACTATGATTTTGGTAAAAACTTTCAGTGATATGTTTTACAAATTCTAAAGTCAAAGAAATATAAGGCCGAGCAAAAACTTTATTTTCTGCAATATTTTAAACGAAAAAATTATTGAGGCATTTTGAGCAAAATATTTTGATACAATTTCCAATTTTATTCCGACATCTAAATACATGTTGTTTTAAAGTTTGTTTTTGTAAAGTAGTACAGTAGAAACGTAAGACTTAGTTCTGTATTTATAAACATAATTGACCCAGTCACCAGCTATGTATCTCACTGACGTAAGCATCATTGCTGCCCTCTCCGAGATGCTAAGAGATAACCTAGTAAGAAGGTAACGCTTTTAACAGTATATCAGCGCTCGTGGATTGCAGGAATTAGTTATGCTTATAATGGAATATGTTCTTCTCAAGAAAGCTGTGTCTAAATGGTTTTAAGAATTCAAATCATTATATACATTCAACAAACTGACAAATTTGAACCCTTGAATATGTTATCATGTTTACTTCCTTTAATTTTTGATAATTTATATGTCACATAAATTTCTAAAAATTCTTAAATTTGATATAGTTATTTATGTTTTTGACCATTGGCTTTTAAAAAAATAAATATTCCTATCTTCATTCGATGTTAAAGATGTTCTTTATAATAAGCAATTGCTATTAGACATTATATTTAGTATACATTTTACTAACAGAATATTTTTTAATTCCAGAAGCAAACAAATATTACGAAGTCTTCGTGACAAATTCAGATTTGCCTGCATTAACTTTAGACACAGAGTGTGCATCATTATACCAGTACACCAATCAATATACTAAAGATGTTCATACTTGCAAAAGAGTATTGAATGGAAACCAAGTTGTCATCAGGACTGAAAATAATTTTCTACAATTGTTCGAGATAAATGTTTACCGTAGGTTAATGATTTATTTGTGTAATATTATATATCTTAAATTGATAGATACATGTAGGCAATGTGATGATGCTTATAACCTGCATTTAACTGTGATTAAATACGATATAATGTATTTTTTGTTCTCTTTAGATTTTTTTGTAGATAATTGTTGAATAATCTATAATTACAGAATGTAGCCAAGGTACCTACGGAATGCAATGTGAAAGAGAGTGCAGAAATTGTGAAGACAATAGATGTGATGGATATACAGGAGCTTGTGAAAGTGGCTGTAACATTGGCTGGCAAGGAGCGACATGTGAAACAAAATGCAATAAAAATTGCGAAGACAATAAATGCGACCAAAATAATGGATTTTGCACAGTTGGATGCAAACTGGATTGGTATGGAGACAAATGTGATAGACAGTGTCCATCGCAGTGCAAAACGTCTTGTGATCGATTTTTAGGATGTACCAATTGCACGATAGGCTTTAATGGACCTTACTGTAATCCATGTGACGGGAATACGTACGGCAAAAACTGTGGCTTGACTTGTCAAAATTGTGATGACTGCAATTATGTTAATGGATGTGGTGAATGCCGGAACGGCTTTTACGGTGATCTTTGCGATCTTGAATGTCCAAACCAATGTAAAAATGATAAATGCTATAAGCAATCAGGAGATTGTATGGACGGATGTAAAGACAGATATGCAGGTACTAAATGTGAAACCCCTTGCAAAGAAAACTGTGCAACTTGCGAAACTGACAATCTTTGCATCTCTTGTGTATTTGGAAGGTTCGGTTCAAACTGCGAATACCTTTGTCCAGAAACATGCGGCGGAAGTAAAACATGTTACAAGAACAGTGGAGTGTGTTCGGAGTGTAATCCTGGAACGTTTGGTCCAAGTTGTACACAACAATGCAGTAATAACTGTCTAACTGGTACATCAAGTGTTTGTTATAGAAATGGAACCTGTATCAGAGGATGCGTGGACGGATGGTTTGGTCCACAATGCGATACACAATGTCCAACTGAAAACTGCGAAAAATGCAACTCCAGCGATTTTTCTTGTGAAATTTGTAATATTGGTTACTATTTAGACAATGTACAGGAAATTCGAAAGTGTGTAAAGTGTCCGTCTAGGTATGTTAGTTGTAATAGCGATTTAAGATGCACCGAGTGCATACCAAAATTTACTGGATACCAGTGTGAAAATGAATGCACCATAAACTGCGTCGATGATCTTTTCAAATGTGAGTATTAAGTAGATACACTCAGTTTATAATCTTTTTTTAAATTTTGTTTTATCTTTTCATTTTAGTCCCATCAAACTCATTTATACTTAATGCAAAACGATCGGTTACACGTTGTTACATGTAACTTAGATATAATAAGTGGAATGAACAGTTCTTAACATACACATAAATATGTTAAACGTAAGCATTGACATAATTGATATGTTAAATTAACCGATAACATATATCTCTCTCTTGAGAAACAATGTAAACATATGAAACAAAAACATTTTCATTTAACTCACTAAGTTAGCTTTATCTTTAAATTATCATGCTGAAATGTCGCAAGAATTTACTGAATCGGATTCCGTCACGCGTACGGCTATTTATACAGACCAAAAATGCATTTGACGGTGACAGAACCAGTTTAAGACTAACACTTACGGAGTATCAGATGTAAGTATTATTGTACCACTGAAGTGCCCGGTTGGTTTTGACCAATATGAGATGTTAAATGAATTTTTTTATTGAATTAATATTGATTGAATTAAGAAATGTTTTCGAGTAAATCATACTTACGGTGGAGAACCATTTTTTATTGAAATTTTTCTTGAAAGTTTGTGTAAGTTGCAAGATTGATTTATGGCTGTTTTTGCCTTGAATGGATTACAAGTAAGTTGAACCGTCTAAAATGTAAAGTATTATTTAAACAACCTTTAGAATATAAGAATTCAGGCAACTCTCATTTTATGAAATCAAATATGAAATTGATATGAAAAGAAACCACTTAAAACTTTGTCAATGAACTATTAAATTTATGTATCTAATTTTGTATGTTCCACCATTTTTTAAACCATGGAGTTCAGAAATTTAAACTGTAATAATTTTATTGTTATTTCAAAGAATATAAATAATATTGATATTATTAAACCGACGTAGACAGTCACACAGTGAAGCTCAGAATAATACTATCAGAGCGTACATGTTGACGAGGAAAAAATTCTAGGTTTACTACATACATGTACATGTATGTGAATTATTATGATAGTAAGTGATCTCTCTCTCTCTCTCTCTCTCTCTCTCTCTCTCTCTCTCTCTCTCTCTGCAGTATTGTTTAACAGACATTTGCTATTTTTAAAGTGATTTTATCAGGTTCTGGTTCTGTTTCTAGTAAATTCCCAGATGAACAGAGAGCAAACGCTTCAGTAAAGCGTTCGGAGAGCGAGAACTTGTAACTGGTCAGCAGATGCTGGGCGTACATGTGTAAGTTGGCGGTTGGTTAGTTAATGTAGAACACGAACAAAACGCATGCGTAACCTTAACCCATAACTAACAGTGAACTTAATAGAAACTATGTATTAGATAAACCGGATGCTCTCTTCATATTGAATAAATATTATTATACGAGAATAAAGCCAAGTTATAAGAGAAGTATTTTAAATGTGTAGAGTCACATTAACAAACACATTAAAATGACGGAAAGGTAACAACTTCACACACTACTAAAACTTGAAATATGGTTAACATTGTCATTCAATCTACTTTATATTGCTTTAGAGAGTATGTACGAGTAGTATTCAATGAAAGCACCAAAGGCGAATGTAAGTACACTAAATACACTATGTCAGCTAGTTTTGTTCCCTTAGCGAAAACGAAATATTCTTGAGTTTTCTGAACAGTCAATTTAAAGGACCATGGTCACGATCTTGGTCAAATTCTATTTTTCTGTTTTTATTTTTTACAATGCTTTAGTAATGCATTTCTAATGATCAAATGAAATTTAAGAATCAGTCATTTTGTCATAAGGAAGATACAGAGCTCAAAATTCTTTGTCCTGTAAACAAAGTTCTTGCCCTATATTTGTTTACATAGTTTCAATATACCAGTAAAATTTTTTTTCACGATTTGTCTATCTTCTTAATCATTTTAAGCATTAATAAATAGTTCCTAACGTTTAACACTTTTATTCTTGGTTTTAAGTTGGCTCTATACACCCACAATTTATTCCAACATTCAATAAAAGACCATAAAACAGATACTTATCAAATATGAAAATGATGATAGTGATACTATAGGTATATTTAAAGATTTTTAAAAATGTTTTTTTGTGTTTTAGTAAAATAATTTCTTAAAAGTTAATAATTAACAAATTGAAAGAAATGTTTTTGTCTTATGATACATAACAAAGAATCGCTTATAACAAAAAAGAATGGCTCTCAAATTTTGGTTGCCTATTAAAAATGCCTTACTGAAGCACTGTATACATTAAAATTGGAAAAATAATTTTTGACCAAAATTGTGACCATGCCCCTTTTAAGGTCGACTTCTGTACAATGTGCATGCAATGTATAATTTATAATGCAAAGTTTGTTTTAGCCAATGAGAGCTATGTGGCAAAAGAATGATGGTTATTATTACAGGTATGTAACAAAGGTAGAAAACAGGTTTGTAGTTGATGGATAAATCATTATTGCCACTTTCCTTTATTGAAGCATGCTTGTTTTGTAATAGTAAATTTTTCATTGCACATTAATGTTAACCTGATTTTTAAAAAAAAATCTTTATATTCAGGTTGATTTTTATTTTTTGAGCCCTACCAACATTCATAATTTTAATTGTAATGGTGCATGTATCTTTTATTTCCCTACCCCTATCTGAATAATGTAAATATGGTGATGTGTAAAAATGAATAATTTCTTCAAACATCTTTTAAAAAAAAAAAAATGTCTGTCTCGCCAGAATACTTCACAACAAAGCACACAGACAGATAGGCATCACACTGAAAAGATAACGCTTACAACAAAACACGCAATCAATGAAAAAAGACGTTTGGAGCTATGACAGAGATCCTTTCCAAAGATGCTTTACACTTAGTTTTTGTAAAGGTAATTCATATTTATCAGCCTATACATGTTAAACTAATAAGACGCTTGTCAAAAGATAGAAGGAAAGTAATGCATATTTATAAATTCATGTCAGCTTTAAGCAGTGAAATCGTGTACATAAAAGTCTTCACGTTAAGTTGTCATTCCTAAGTGTTTATCTTATGTTTTCTTTTATAGGTAAAATATATAGATACAAAAAAGGCATGGATGTTGCTGCTGATATGAATGACATCACCACTGTACATTTAAGGACATCACCAGAGAGAAGTTTTTATTGGAAAAAAACCCACGGATTTTGTAAGTGTTGCTGAAACCAGTAAAGATGAAGTAAAGGATAACTTTAATCTTGGTTTTTATTTACATACTTTCTAATTTCATACAAATTTTTATATCATAAAATATGTGTTTTGTAAAATTTTAATTTCATTCCTTTCTTTTTTATTTTAGAACGAACTTCAGATACCTTACATGCAGTTAGCAGCCATTTCTTTTGAACAAGACCCTCTTGTTTCATATGAGCATAATCAGTAATATGAGTGAAGGTGGAAACAAACAAACAGAATTCACATTTAAAGGTAGCATTCTGAGGCGGCAAGGGCAGCCAGTGCTGATGATAGACTAAATCAGATTGTCAATTTTTATTGTATCATCCTCCAAACCATACTTAATGGGAGACAACTTTTAAAACACTTATACACAAATCTAAGATCTAATCTTATTGAATGTTTCAAGGATAAAATTTCAGGAATTAATGAACATATAAAACTATCAAGGAAAAGGATAGAAAAAAGTCAACTGTATCAAATTATAAGCGAGAAATATTAGTGTTTTCTGTTTACGAGTAGACTACGATGCAAAAGATGATATGATTGTTGTTATCAGTTTAAAGCTGCTCTATAAGAAAGAGTTAGCAATCCATCATGAAAATACTGATGTGTTAAGCTCAGCTTGTTCCAGTAATACGTCATCAATTTAACCTTTTGTTTTTAAGAAAGTAATTCCATCTCTTTTGTGCAAAGACTTGTATCATTTTTACATATATTAGTAAAGTGAAAGTTATTTACGTACGAGAAACCATTATTGGCATATTACACTGTTTTAAGTGAGTCACCATCATGCCCTAAAGGGTATGTATTTTTAGATCAACAAATGTGATTAAAAATTTAGAATTATTGAATTCATATTTGATGTTTTCAAATGAACATATGGTTTATGAGTGGTCTCTATATATAGAGAGAATATCTATATTACGTCCCGTTTTGTAATTTTAACAGTACATAGTTCTGAGTTATACATGTAGATTTATCATTGTTATGTACATGTAGTTTAAATTTTGTGAATGTCGTTTGTGAATTCATGATACTGAATTGAATAGAATCAGTTTAGTGCGAATAAAGTCGGTATTACGGTTTTGATCTGCAATGAGATTTCAGACGTTTTAAGTATACATGTATATGTATATAATTATGTGTTCTGCTAATTGCAAAAGTTTTGAAAAATAAATTCGTACTTAATACATGTGCATCTTCTACAAAGAGACTTACATTGTAAGGTGTTCATAAAGCAAACAAATAAGGTGTATGTGTTATTTTCTATAAAAATTATTCCATGTTTTTTTTTTCGAGCACTAATTCATTGAGTGGTAATGATCTAAGTATGTTATATAGGGCGTAAAAACAAAGCTTATTTTAAGTGTTATTTTTAGTATTGGTTGCAACAGGAATTAAGTTGGTATTAAGTTAAGGAAGATCATTATAACTTCGATATATACAATTTGAAAATATCAGTTTTATAACATATTCTCATATATCTTCCTTTAATTAAACCAATTAAATAATAAATATGACATTTTTTTTTATTATTTTCTGAAATGTGGTGATGAACAAATAGATTTGAAACTTGTTCTGCTTCAATAAATTTGTATGAGAGCCAAACAATGACTTTGTTAGAATTATGTAAAGAAGGGATTATACATACATTATCTAGAGACCGATAAAAAGGTTGCTAATTAAGACATGCATTTTTGTAGGTTTTTTTTATATTGAAAAAGATGTTTTTTATTCAGGTAAAAACGTAATTTAATAAATGATATCGAGTAGGAACCCTCCTTATTGCTTAATCACGTAATGTTGTGATTTTTTTTCCAATAAAGATAAAATTAACCTTGTTTAAGTTTTGGATATGTATAAGACAATGGTATTCCCCTTATACATGTACATTCAATGAAAATGCTGTTTTGCATTATTATACCTTGTTACAAATAATGGAGTAATTTTCGAACATGATTGCTTTAAAAATCGCTTTCACACAAACGAAGACCCATGACTGCGAGCTGGTCAGATACAATTAGCATCTATACTTATAAATTAAGGCTTTTTGCAAATAAACTACGAAATACCTGCACCAGTGTTACTACTTTTACATATGGTATTTCGACACATGTGAGATGATATCCGTAAGCTATAATTGAATTAATTGTACCTGATTAGTAGTTATTGTGAATTAATATAAAAAAAAAACTACTTTCGATTTCGATACACTAGTATGAGAGTAAGGTTAAGTGGACACGCTTTGGCGGATCCAAGTCAGTGGGAGTTATCATCAAAATATATGCTTGCAATGAAATATTAAATGAACAATGAATAAATTTATAAGGAACTTAATTAGATTATACATAGAAAATAAGATTTTACAAATGTTGAATAAATGAAATAAGGTAATTCGTTTCTTAATTGGGCAATTTTAGTCATACTAGATTGAAACTAGCAAAGCGCGACCTCTCACGAGCGAATAAAATAGAAAATTTCCAATACGGGTTCATCATGCATCGCGGGCAGATAGTCATACCTTAGATGGTACTCTTTGGTTAATGAAAAAAACAAAAACAAAAACAAAAAAAAACGGAAGAATTTGATGCGATTTTACTTTTAATGGAATTTATTTCCTAGAATGGGTTGCTCAGGAATGCGGTTTGACTAATTTACATGTATAAACGTTAAAAGGAGAGGAACTTGTGTAAGTTGTTAGAACCTATTAGAACCTGTTTCTAATCCTTTTTTTAATCAATAAAATATGTTCAAACCAATAAACGTTGCTATTCATCTACTTTACATGGGTATGTTAAACTTTGTTAAAGACACTCTATGTACCCTCAAACACCGTTTACACACTCCATAAAATAATGAGTGTTATAGTGCATGCGCAGTTATCAACCAAAGAAAATGGGATTTAGCGTGCGTTCAGAACAAGTCATATTGCAGTGTACAAATGTTACCAAATAACTCAAATGCAATCTCCATTATATCACTCTGATAATCTGGGACGAAAAAAGAATAATGCTAGCTTCTTTACCATTAAGAGGATTTTATATAAAGGCATCATTCATGTTTCATGGACCACTTCATGTCAAAATGGATATTCTATACAATTTATGTATGCCATCTGTCAACTGTTAACACCGTTTGAAATTCTGCATGTATATTGCGTCAAATCGAAACTGACTTTGGAATTGTATACATAAAAGACAATGATCAAGCTTTCTGTTTTTACCGAAGATGGTGAGATGATAACAAGACTATTATTGGGATAAACAGGACGTGGTCTGATGAGATAAACTAAGACTCATTTTCCGTTTATTTAAGTACTAACACAATTCAGCTAGTATACTTCTTTTTTTCCAAACTAGCCCGTTGCCTTTCACGGATAAACTTAAGTGGAGGAAAACAGGTTTTTCTTAACAAACCCGGCGTTTTACTTTGAAACGAAAGTTGGGAAATCCGATCAAAATTATACACTTTCGTATACTTCAATTTCCAAAAACAGATTATGTTATCTCCTCTAGCGATTTTGCTCACATTTTCTGTGAATAATCTCAATTCTCATTGGAATAGGTATAAAAAAAAATTTTAATAGGCTCATGAAGCTTAAAAAAAAGTAGCATAAAACAATTGTTCAAATAAATGAAAGAGTATATATGATTGTTTTAACCTTCCTGATGTATCATAAATATGATCGTGTAAGTTAATTGTTTTATTGAAGATTATTTCAATCATTAAAGAACAATTTTATTTCAAAATTAATAATTGTAAATCACCGCTTGTTAAATTTGTTAGTAACTTTATATACCCAGCCAAATACTCACTTATTTAAAGGCGCCGTGGCCGCATCTGAACAATAGTTTGCAGGAAAATTAATTCTTGTTCCGCGAATTCTTTTAATTATGGTGGCAAATGCCCAGTGAAGACCATTTTCTCTGTACGATTCCTAAAATGTTCATTACAAAAATCAATACTTGATACTATATATACACTTTTGAAGCTTAATATAGTTAAATATGTGCACAAGTATAAGGCATTCTTTTCATTTGCGTTGGTTGAAAATTTGCGAAGTTCGAGTCTATCCTTTTTAAACCAGTGTTTTTATCTCTTTAATAAACATGTATGCCTTAGAGTATATACAGTTTTTGGTTAAAATTTGGTCACTATAAACTAGATTACATGTAACACTGGGAAATTGCAGAAAAATGTCGCAAAAAACTTCTTACTATAGCGATTCATGTAATATGAAGATGTAGACTAAAATACGAAGCACGTAGTTGTTGACTAAGTATTTTAACTGATGTCAGTTTAAGTTCATCAGTCAAACATGCTTTGTACAACGATGGTTGGGTTGTGAACTTGACGTTGCCAGGCATTAACCTCCTGAATTATCTCTAGCATAGGATCTGGTGATTCTGACGGCACCCTCGGACCAGAACTTACACTGAAATTGTTTCGCAGGCCTTAGTTAATGACTAAAGTTACCAAAAAGATTTATCAAAGACAAAGCATTGCTTACGTAGATGTCAAATGATCAAAAAATTAAACAACAAAATACTATATTTGAGTTTTATTGATTTATTGGTGATAATGGCCACGGCTGCTTGATATTAAAATGAATACAGAATACAAGGTGAACCCTTGGATCAGCTGTTCACCCGTAAAAAAATATACCTTATTCATTAATACTTTAACATATTATATAAACCATTAAAAGTCCATTTGAGCACTACTGGTAAGCTGAAATATTCGCTGGCAAGCTCAGCAGTTGACCCCACTGATTAGGCAGCCGTGACGAATGGGGTCTACTCTTATGGTGGCAGCTTCATCCTGAAAAATTTAATCTGAAGAGCCAGAAAACATCGAACTATGAATTTGTATTCAATTTAAATAACATAAAATCCAATAGGGCCACCGGATATATGAAGGGGAGAGGTGGGTGGGTCAAATTCAAAGCAGCGACTGATGGGATGTTCTGCAGGGAGTCTGTGACGTCACAAGTTCAAGCTAATATCCCAAAGTGCACGCGATGACCAGCTAATATGCGTAAAGGTCCCAAGGGTTGGAGGGTTATCATTATGGTGAAAATATTTAGCTTTGATCAACCGATTTAACTTCGATGAGTTAAATCCAAATAATTTTAATTTGCAAAGTATTGTTTTGTACAGCTGTACTTGCAAAGTTGATTAAAAACGGAAACACTCCAGAAATAAATTGCTTAAAAATTACATTCCACAACAAAAGCAATTAAAACTCGTTAAAAATAAAATCAAAAACAAATTGGGCTACAGTGATTTTCCTCAAACTGTATATCTTAATATTGTTGAAATAAACAGATAAATACAAAGATAATGAAAGGAGACGTTACTAAAGTTGGACATGTTTAATATATTCAGTCTACTATTGATTAGTAAAATGTGAACATAGCAGATATTATGAGAAAAAACGTTTGTTTAATATTGTATCTTGAACATACAAACTACAAACAGGTGTTTTAGTTTCTGCTGGTAAAAAGGTTAAAGACAACTACACCAAAACTACAATTACTGACCAATTATCCCTAGCAGTCTTCAGAATTAATTGTTACTAGATGATATCCCGCACAAGCGCGGGAATTAACCAATTACGCTTTAAAATAATACGACGCTAAATATGTAGAACCAATTTTTTTTTCATTTTTGGGAATACTGTGTCCACAAATTTTCTTAATTGCTTTCTTGACTTATTCTTTGAAATCGAAATAAAAAAAACTGCATGGCTGAATATTAAGATATGCGAGCAGGGATGAAAATTTTTAACTAAAATGGATGACTATACATGCCTTATATCTCAGTTGCCACGGACCGTAAAAAAACAAACTTTTCTTATTTTATTTCAAACCACTGAATGGGTATTTCTTTTTCTAAATTCTGTTTTTTAGGTCAAATTTCACAATAATTTTTATCACTTTTTTATCACTTTATCATTAATCTGTCGTGTTAAAAAAGTATGAAATATAAAAATGCTAGTGTATGCATATTTATTTGCACATTTTAAACCTTTGAAGTATCTGCCACATGGTTAACCTGTTAACTCGCCCTTCATTTTCCGCCGCTTGATGTTTCATAGGACCGACGATATCCAAAAATAAGCATTCAATGCTTATATTTATATTCATACTGATGTCTGTTTGTATGAAATATATCAGTATCGTTGCTTCAGAGCCATTATATACGCTCTCAGTCAGGGATATGAAACATACATGGAACAGCAATATTAACATTTTTTTAGTTTGCTTCCGTGGCTAAAAATATAGTGCCAGATACTTTGTAGAGAAATATCTTTTTTATCAAGAAGTAAAAATAATTTAATGATTAATTTTAAAAGTATTTCACCATTTAGCGGTTTTTATATTAAACGATAATATTCAGAACAGAGTAATCGTTCGTATTTAACCACGTGTTGAGTGGTTGAAAATATAAACATTGCGTGGCTTAATAAAATAATATCCATTTTTGATGCTTGTGGTGTGCAATACCATGTTTTAAAAAAAATAATAGATGTCTGTTTTGCATAAAAACTTAGTATATCGAGTCATTTTCAAGGAACATCTTGCATAAAATAGTATGGTCTGTTTCACTATTGATGCTATTACTAGGTCGGGCGCGGATCGAAAACTAATCCTCAGGGGGGATCTCTACTTAGCATGTTAATTGTTGCAACAGCAGACAAAAACTATTTTTTTGTATTTTTACATTTATTACTAGAACACATTTTATCAACCTATTAATGAAGATAAAGTTTAAAATCAATAAACCTTTAGATTTAATAATTGACTACTATAGTACCTAGATTCTATGAACTAGACTATAAACACGAGGCACAAATTTTACTCTGAAACTGAAAGGGTCAAATAAAACCCTGTGGTCTAAAATTTAAATGACAATAACATTCGCAGATGTGTCTATTTTGGTAATATTTTGGCTGCTACGTCAGTTTTTTTCAATGGGTAGACTTAAGAGAGAAAATACCCTCTAGGAAGGACAATTAAACCAAGGCCGACATGTCCTTCAAATTCGTTTTGAATACACTAATTAATTGGTATTACTTTTCTTTAACAAAATCCCAAGTTTGACAGATATGATAAGATAATGTAAATGCAGACGGTATTTTGCTTTACAGTTTCTTAGTAACTGATCAGAACGTTTAGGACAAAACCAGCGATAGGAATTTATAGTGCTTGTTTTTTATTTAATGGCTTCAATTCTATACATTGAAATTATCATTGCAGTGCAGTACTATAGGTTGATATTTTGAAATATACTATTATAGATTGAATTTATTTGACAGCTTATAATTACCTTATTATTTACTGGTTGATTGAAAACTCATTATATTAATTAGTTGGGATACTCAAAATGTGTACAACTGTATATATTTTTTTTCACTCTTAGTAAAATGTTAGCATAAAATATAGTAAGGCCGCAAGTGGCGGATCACACCAGGCTCACCGTAAATATCTAAAAAAAAATATAATCAATTTAAATTATATGAATTCTATGTATTGAACATTTAAACGTGAAAAAAATCGAACTGTGTTTTTGTCTTGTTGTAGAATTGTACCGTTTAAAACACCACATAATAAAGAGAAACCTGATCGCTCAATTAAGGTTTAAGGTGGTACATTGTATGGGACATTCGTCGATATTCGTCGATAAAAGTACAAATTAATTGAAATACGTGATCAAATCAAATAAAGCCCGGAGGGCTTTATGATAGATTTGATCAAGCCCCGACCGAAATTATCACCTCATAATATTCAAAGAATGATTCTATATTATATTACTTATTTATTTTTAAGCCATTGTACGATTAAATATTTGAATATAAATAAGCAAACCCCACTGGCGCCCCAATTTGATGTTATGGGTTTTATAGTACAAAATCGATACGTAGTGTTATCACAGACAAAGACACTGGAAAATGTAAATATAAATATTTGGAGCGGTAAAAGTTGTATTACCCCTATCGGGATTCGAACTCATGACTTACAGATTCATAGTAAACCCTCTAACCTACTGCGCTACGCTTTTTGGTGACAATATTGGGAAAGAACCAACTTATTTAACTAATTACGGTACGTCTCGTTTTATTGTTTATTTTGATAAACACAACGTCACAACATGGAAGTGTCCCATACCACCTTAAGAAAGAACGTGACTTACAAAAAAAGCAAAGGGTTGGAAACAGAATCTGAACGAAGTTGTAACGTTAAACAATAATTCTAACGAACCCCTATAGATTGAAACCAAAACTTGTCTGGCGGAGGATGGTTCTGAAAAATTTGGCCAGATTAGGCAACACGCGGCTTGGAGGACATTGTTGCAAATTAATTGTAGTATTTAATGCAGTAGGTCTTGTTCATCTATTCTTGCAACATTTTTATTTTTTCTGAAATATATTAGACCTTGATCGTGATTACGGTGCCGATTTTAATTTTTATTTTTGATTTGGAAAACAATTATTGCTAACGGAAAACGTACAATAGAAGTACTTTTAAAAATAAATTTTTCGAAATTATTAATAAATTTTCAAACACCCGATTAACCTGAGAAATCAGACACGAGACACGTGCTTGAATAATTGGGTCGAAGAATTATACACAACCCCCACTTTTGATATTCAAAATTGCGAATCTATACTTTTGATATAACTTTGGCCGAAAAAATGCGAATTTATCCATGACAAGGCTTAACGGTATAAATGAAATGAGTTGCTATTTTGAATTTATATTCACAGTTGTTTAAATCAATAGTAAGGACAGTAAAATTGATCGATAATTGAGCATTAAGTCCGATTAAGTGGCCAGATTACGGAAGATAAAAGCAGTCAGTTCTTTTATCCTCGACCAGTTAACAGAATTGACAAGATCCGGATTGTACAACATTTTTTAAACATAACATGATTGCAAAATATCTCACTTTTTTTGCCCTTTTAACGATTGTGAAATATTACATGCCAGGGAAAGCGTCAGAACCGGCGCTATTATGAAAACTTGAATTTCACCTCCTCCAACTTGATATCTTTGGTGATTTAAGTGAGCAGTTCCTCTTTTTGAAAAAAAGGGAAGAGTTTAATGCAAAGATAGAAACATATACTTGAGAATCACAAAAATACCGGAAAGGTCCGTTTATTTTTGGTAGGGTTCACACTCGTAATTGTATACACTAAGGAAATCATGTGGGTATATATCACACGTTATTTACGACAAGTCAACAGGTGGCTGATAACTTAATGGCGAGAACTGTTTCGGTGCATGGAATAATTGATAAATATTAAAATACACCGGAATTTAAAAAACGTTAAGAATGTAGCATTTTGACAGAATAAAATGTAACTCTGAAAGTATAATAATACAACGCGCATTTCCAACGACATAGGCAGTGTTACATCCGCGGTATCCAGAATCACGACCAGAAAAAAAAATAGGGTGAGATATAATACACGACCCCAACTTTTAATATAATTTTGGCTGAAGAAAAAGCGTATTTATTTATTACAAGGCTTACCAGTATAAACTGAAATGAGTTGCTAGTTTGGGTTTATATTCACAGTTGGTTTAATCAATAGCAAGGACAGTAAAATTGATCGATAATTGAGCAGTAATTACCCCGCATAAGGCCGATCGATAAGTGGCCGGATGACGGTAGCTGGAGGTCTGTAGCCCCCGGTCTGAAAAAATTCGGATGGACCGGGAGCTACAGATCTGCAGCTAGGATTATGGGAGTTAACTTTTACTTACTTACTTACAGTCGGTTCTTTTCATCGCGGCCAGTTTACAGAATATACAAGATCCGGATTGCAAAACATTTTTCAAACATAAAAAAAATAAGAAAATGTCAAGGGACATGTCGGAATGCACAACATCTGGGTTCAACAAGTTTTACTGAACATGTAATCTCAAGAAATAACATGATAAAATGAAATGAAATAACTATCTAAGAGATTTAATTAAAAATTCTTTACTCAAATGAAATGAAATATGTACAAATAGGACATTACTTATTACCGTTGAAGAAATGGTCTCGCTTTTAACAGTTTATAATTCGAATGTCTAATATGTTAGAACTAGTTCCACGGTATGGCAGACATGTTTACCTCAGTCTTAACAAGACACCATTTAATCTTAACTAGACATCATGACGATTAATACACTCTCAAAGAGTTTCGCTTTTCTGTTTACAAAAATTGGATGAAACGCATTTTAGAGGATTTTTCTTTGATCTTTGTTTATTACATAGAAACTTTAAAGTTGCCATAGAAATTCAATTCCAGGTTATTCTGACCAACAGGCATTTCTGATTTGATATGAGCAACATTGAGCGAATGAGAAATAATTGATGGTCGACAAATGATCTGCTATGACCTATACGAAAGACCTGGAAACTTGGTTAAAAGTCATTGCCAACCCCTTGCTCTAAAGCGTTATGAATGTGGAACATGAGCCAGATAAGTCTATAAAGAGAGGATACATGCTCTGAATTTTTTTAGTGTGTGATATGATATGACCTTTTACCAAGAACATTATTCGATAGTATTGCACACCATTTGACAAAAAAGACTCTGTAGGTGAAGTGTGATTGAACAACAGAGAGAACATTTATGACCCAGACAAAGATTTTTAGATAATTTCGTTATGACTTTAACTTGATTAAGACTTAGAAAACTGTGTTTAAGAGGGCTCCATCTTAATGGCCATTTTTAGACTATATTGAACTCATAAAGAAAATCTCTAGTAAAAGACATATAAAAATGTTTAACTTTTAACGCATATGAGAGGATAGCTAAGAGAAAGTAAGTTTTCCCTGAAAAGAAGGTCTTTGCGTGGTCGGATATAACATTGACGTTTGACCAAGAAAAGTCCTTCAAGATCGCTAAACACAATTTGACCAATTGGACTCTGTGGGTAAAGTATATGCCAGATTGGACCAAAGAGATACACTGTAGAATGTTGATATGGTCAAAACAAAAATGATTCTGTTTAGAAATTTGGTTCAGGATCATTTTAACTTCTGAACACAGTTTATACATGACTGTATGTACATGTTTTAGTATTTTAACATAATCTCTAAAAATTGCCTTCAATATGTTATGGATTTCTTTCATTACAATACAACAAATATTTATTATATAAATTTAATCATACATAAAATTGCTCCCATATTCAACTTTTTGTGTAGATGATGTTTCAGGGAATTATGCTGCTGTAACTATACTGTTACCTCCGTCAAACCTTCTACCAAAGCTTGAAGGAATTTTTACTCAGACCCCTCTTTATAAATGAACTACTACATGTCATTATCAATGAACAAGTACATGACACATGATTAAACAGATTTCAAAAATGAGGGCCAAAGAGGGCTATGTTTAGATTACTTGGGTACTTATTATACATTTAATGTCTTACATTATATTCTATTAAGATCGCTCACTTCACCTGGAAATAGTTTCTCAAATCAGTAGAAAATTACTTGATTATGATAGATATCATGTTAGATAAGAAGTTTGTGTCATATATGCGAAAAAACATGCAAAATATTTTGGATAAAAAATTACATTTTCAAAATTTTAATTCAGTAAATGGGAACCAAAAAACCCAAGTAGATTCAAACTTCTCATAAACTGCGGTTGACAAGCCTGCTACATTAACCATTAAACTATGGCGTTGTCGACACAATCGATTAGTAAAACAATCTAACAAAACATTTACATTGCCATCTTGTGAGGTAGTGACTTAAATAAAAATAACGTATCGGTGTAGTGAGATACCATAAAGGTCCTTTTGATTGACAAAACACAAACTATGTATTTTGTACAGTAAATATTTAGATCAAAGTGAGAAATATTTATCTTTAACACATTTTTCCGTTAAATGTACGTCTTTTATCTCAACTTTCATAATTTATCAAAGCTGATATATATACATTAACTCTCTGATGACGCAATGACGCTACACAATTGTTAAGGTCAACAAATCTCGTCCGTTCACCTTGCTTAATGGGGAAATCTTGAGCTGCAAAGGTCGTAATATATTAATGATTGTATTTCGTACAAAATAATCATTTCAATTTTGGAATGTGACCTTGGATATTGATTGTCAAAATGTTCATTGAAAATCATGTTGCACAATGAATACAACTGTTTATACTTGTGTCAGTTTATTACCATAACGTATTGAATTGTTAAGGAAGTTTTTTTTTGTTTTTTTTACATCCATTTATCAATTCGTTTGATTAAAATCTTCGACTGTTCGCAGAGCTACCTCTTCTATTTGATTATTTGCTTCGACAAACAGCACTGATCATAACTGTACACTTCCGTTCCTACACTGTGCATGTGGTATATTCGTTTTTATAGAAGCAATCGTAGAATCAGTGGATCGGTATATAAAGTTCCTTCCGTGATTTTGTCTTAAAGTTTTTGACTTAATTTTTATAAGACACTTTAAACGTTTAAATAAAGTTCCTTTCATTATCTTGTCTTAAAGTTTTTGACACCATCTTTATCAAACATTTTAAACACTTAGATAGAGAGTTTCTTCCATGATCTTGTTTTAAAATTTTCGACTTCATCTTTATCAGACAATTTAAACATTTAAAAAAAGTTTCTTCCGTGATCGTGTCTTAAAATTTTGACACTTTATCTACACTTTAACTACACGTGTAAAACCCGTCTCTCTCTCTCTCTCTCTCTCTCTCTCTCTCTCTCTCTCTCTCTCTCTCTCTCTCTCTCTCTCTCTGAGTGTAGATTTTGGTGCGAACAATATTGTGAAACATGAACAGATCCAATTTGTTTTTAACATCTTTCAAGTCCAGTCCAATCATTCCCATTTCCATTTCTTTTTCATCCAATGATATTTTTTAACTGAGATTGCTTATCAAACCTTTAGAGAGCCGCAGACCCCCCTCCCCCTTTCCCCCTACCTTCTTCAAGTTCATTGTTTATGCATTTAAAATTAAGACTTGTTATAAGAAAGATTATTAAAGCTTTTGCTTCCTGTACTTTAGTGAATAACCAATGGAAGCCGTAAGGTACTTGTATTTACATGTGACTGACTAACTACACCTTGGAATAGTGTCAAAATCAACAGAAATTTTCTTGATTAGAAAAGATGCAATGTGGCATAATATACCAGAAGTATATACATATAAGTCATATAAAATGGAACAGTTTTCAGCATACATGTACATTTCATGATATATAAGATATATACCATTGGCTTTGATAAATTCAAGGCTTTTTAAAATGTTTGATGCTGTGCATATTTGAAACACGGCAAATCTCGGCCAATAACGTCCCTTGTTCTTTTTTTTTTCTTAATTGCTTTCTTGACATATTCTATGAGATCGAAATAAAAAAAACTGCATGGCTGGATATTTAGATAAGCGAGCAAGGATGAAAAATCTAAACTAAAATGGATGATTATAAATACATGTCCTATTCCTCTGTTGCCGCTGACAGGAACAACGCAAACTTTTCTTATTTTATGTGTATTCTAGTGTATGCATATTTATTTGCACATTTAAAACCTATGAAGTATCTGCCCAATGGTTAACCTGTAAACTCGCCCTTCACTTTCCGCCGCTTGGTGTTTCATAGGACCGACGATATCCAAAAATAAGCATTCAATGCTTATATCTATATTCACACTGATGTCTGTTTGTATGAAATATATCAGCTAGTATCGTTGCTTCAGAGCCATTATATACGCTCTCAGTCAGGGATATGAAACATACATGGAACAGCCATACTAACATTTTATTTACTTTGCTTCCGCAACAAAAAATATAGTGCCAGAAGTTTTATATAGAATTTTTTTTTTTATCAAGAAATAGATATAATTTAATGATTAATTTCAAAAGTATATATCAGATTGGTTAAGTAAGGTAGAACGTTTCATTTAATCTTACAAAACAATGTATACTCAAAACACGTGATTACGTTTATATTTGTGCTCATGGCGCATGAATCAGCAAAGTGTATTCATAAAAAATTGAACGTCGCAGATTTCAAATGCAAACATAAATAAGGGGAAATTTTCACTGAATGTAAATATTTTTTAATAAGTATGTACATGTAACTACGAAAGCCGAGAAGGATCATTCGAGATTCGAGATTCAAAATACGAGATTCGAAATTCGAAATTCGAGATTCAATATCTAAATTAACCAATCAAATCATGGATCTGAAACCTGTATCCTAGCAACATCATACTGTTCTAAATAAATATCATTCGTACATGCTCTTTCCTACAAATAAATGTCTTAATAGCTCTTAATAAATGCTATGTTCACTTCTCCCTACCTAACTAAATAATTATGTGTATTTACTTTTACACAGAATATCTAAGTAGACTAGTAATAATGCAGTGTGCTTCGCGGATCTAAGTGATTTTGTTTGCCCTGGTGCATTTCCACCTGATGCGTTTGAACCCTGGGGTATTTCACCACCAGTAATAGTTTAAAACCCGGGTTTATTCACCCCTTTTGTTTAAAAATGCGGTTATGGTAGAGAACTTCATAAGCGTAGCTAATTTTTTCTGTAGGGGGTCCTAGACCAATTTTAAAATATTTTACTATGTAAATTTAATAAGCTCCAATTTTCCCGAGGAGGGGGTCCAGATCCCCTGACCCCCTCCTTTCTAGATCCCCGCATGAAGATTAGTACATGTATCTAAATAATCTAAATATAAATAATCTGTCCTGTTTCACTAATAAATATAAGCATTACTTATCGTTTTTATGTATGCAAACAGTGATACACTAGTTCTATGATTATAAACAAATCATTGAGATATTATCACAGCATACGGAATTATTAATAAATACAATTTTTTTTCCTTTTTCTCAATAAACAACTTATTATGAGTCTTACTTTTGGAATTGTTTTCAATATAGAAGGATACCTACTCTCTACAATTAAAGGTAGGGATGATATGGTGCCAGTTTGTTCACATTGCCGATTTCTTGTGCAGAGAACAGTAAAACATTTTAAAAATTTGATTGTGCATGAATATTTCAAAATTAATTGTTGTACATGTATTTTGTCATAATTCATTCATTGATATATCAACAAGAAAGAATAAAAGCATATGTTTTACAGCCAAGTTAAGTTTCTCTGTAGTTTCCTAACCCCCCCCCCCCCTGCACCAAAATTGACAATAATTACATATAAGTCATAGAAATGTTTACTTTTTTTGTAAGTAAATCTCTAAAGATGTAAATAAGCACTGCAAACAAAGATGTGTGTATTTAATATACTACTACATTACACTTAGCCAGATAAAATGTAATCAGGATGAAGCTACAAGGGGTGAGTGGTGCAAATTTACCAATTTGTCGCCATACACACAGAACACCAAATAAAGAAACTGTGAGTGGTGTGTGGAATGCATAAAAGATGGCGGCAAATTATCTCAAATAATCAGTGCAAAAACCAACAAATAGACTGTTATTTGTTACATATCCTGCAAAAACATTGATAAAAAATTGTATCGTCCCATAACATAGCCGATGATGTAAATGTGTACATATGGTCAACGTACATGTAATTCCAATATACTGTAAATTCCTAATTACACGCGAGGAATTAATATCCGCGTAAAATCGCGAGAAGCCCGTCTCGCGAATTTTTAAATCTCGCTTTTAATTTTGGGACACATGTAAACAACATGAAAGTAAGATGAAATTTCGGCATTCGCGATTTTATGTTCTCGTGATCTGATGGAAAATCGTTGAATCGCGGAAATAAGTACTCGCGTAAAATAAGGAATCTACAGTACAAGAAGGCGGACGTATCAGGCGGGGATCCAGAAAATTAAATTTCAAAAATGATCGGTTGAATTACATTAAATGCTTTGAAAATTGTTTTAAACTATCGCAGGGATCAAAATGCATGATAGAAGCTATGTACAGTGGAATTGGAAACTTTCATTTTATATCAATATGTAGTATTACCTATTATAACAAATGAGAGTATAGCACAACTGCCACAAGCAATACATGTCCTTTACCGGCACCACCTCCCTCCCCATAAAAAAATGAAACAATTGTCGTTTTATTTGCTAAAATGTGTTTGGTTCAAGATTTTTCTAAAGGACATACCCGATTAGAATTGAAAAAGAGTCGAACGTTTAAAACTAATTTTGTCAAATTTTTTAGATTCATTTGGTTATATTTTGGTGCATTTGGGTAAATAGATGCACCAGTGCAGCTCTTATTTATATATAATCAGGCCATAAATTCAAAATATTTTCAAAAATTAATAGCTTTAAATCCAGTGGATGAAAAAAAGGAAAACAAGTCGAACTCGATGAGTACTAATACCTGTGTTGAATTAATGGCACAGTAGGATATGCGCAAAAAAGTCCCGTCTACTCTTTCCTACCCTATATTTATTGGAATATTAAATCCGATTATAAGAGTCAAATTAAAAATCAAGTACGGATATTTACATGTTTATCAAAAGTAAAACTACTCATAATTTATCTACAGTGCATCGTTATGGAGCTACACAGAAAGTGTTATATTAATTTGCCGAGCCAAATAAAAAATACCTGGAAAACGAAGAGAAAACAAAGTGGGGACAGAATAACTGGCAAACTAATTAGGACTATATAGCCCCCCCCCCCCCCCCCCCCTCTTGAAATGTATATACTGAAAACAGATTATTGGAGTACAACATCCGCACACAATTTAAAGAAAATTTCATGTTTTTTTTTATCATTTTCGCTAGCAAATGTAAGACATCACAAATACCCCAAACCCCCTCACGGAAAAGGAAATGCTAGGTGATGAGAGAGAGAGCGAGAGAGAGAGAGAGAGAGAGAGAGAGAGAGAGAGAGAGTCGATGTAAATCACAGGTGCGCTAACACCGTTAAAATTAAAGCTTGCTAGTTGGTCTGCCCTACCCTAGCTACCTCCTCTCTTTTATCCTTTTAGAGGCTTAATTATTGTCTATATATGCTTGTAACAAATCAAATCAATTTCAAATTCTAAATCAAAACTGAATTTGACACTACAAAACTCTCTCTGTGTCTGTCTGTCTCTCTCTCTCTCTCTCTCATATCGACAATGGCATTGCCATACCCTACAATACACTATTCTTATCTGGATTTTTGTCTTTGAGGTTGTAAATCATTATATCTTCTATAAAACTTTATCATAACCTATATTTTGACATGTCGATTATTTCATTGAGTTTCGTTTCATAGCTTAAACATTTAGATTAAACAGATCTTTCTTCGCGAGCCGATTTTTACACAGTTGGGGCGAATACACTTCGGGTTAAAATTGTTCGGGGGGGGGGGATACATACAGGGCAAACAAAACCACTTAGATTCGCAAAGCCAACAGTGTTATTTCTAATTTAATTGTTTATACTGTGTGGGGTTAATTCATCAATGTTAATTTAACCATTTTATAACCACTATATAAGAGCTATTAAGACATTTATTTGTAGGAAAGAGCATGTACGAATGGTCTTTATTTAGAACAGTTTGATGTTGCTAGGATACAGGTTTCAGATCCATGATTTGATTGGTTAATTTAGATATTGAATCTCGAATTTCGAATCTCGAATCTCGTATTTCGAATCTCGTATTTTGAATCTCGAATCTCGAATGATCCTTCTCGGCTTTCGTATGTAACAGGTAAAAGTCAGTTATAGCTTACCGACATCATATCCTACGTGTTAAAATACTAAAGGTCTAAGCAGTTACTCTGGTGTAGGCGTTTCGTAGTTTAATTGGCGAAATGTCTTAATTTATAAGTATAGATGTTACAATGAAAGAAATGTAAGATGCTATAAAGTATTTTCATACAAAAGGCGTTTTGTGTTTAGCACTACACAAAGATTTATCAAGATGATGATAATACTGTTTACTGTTTTAGTGAAATGATAGGTTTGTTCATACTTTAATATGTATTATCTTTCTTAAGTCAGCTGCTGGTTTAAAAGAAAAGAAATATAAGAGCTGACAGTTGTATCAGAAAAGGTAATGTAATAGAGTTCACGGTGTATTATATAAACAGATGAATAGTTTCCAACTTAATTACTGTACCATTTAAAACACCATACAATAACGAGAAATATGTTTGCTCAATTAAGGTTTATGGTGGTATGGGACATTTGTCGACATTAATGTAGATTAAAGTACATTATAATTGAAATACTTTCATCGGCTTAGAATTTTCAGATTTTACAATATCTAACAAAAAATAGCTTTTGAAAATATTTGGAGAGGTACAAATTGTATAACCCCGATCAGGATTCTAACTCATGACTTACAGATTCGTAGTAAACCCTCTAACCCAATGCGCTACGCTGTTAGGTGACAATATTGGGAAAGGAACACACTTCTTTAATTGCATCTCATTTTATTGTTTATTTCGATAAACAAAACGTCACAACATGGAAGTGTCCCATACTACCAAAAGGAAAAAAAAGCAAAAAGCTGGAAACAGAATCTGAAGGAAGTTGTAATGAAGTTAAAACGTTAAACAATAAATCTAACGAACCACAATAGGTTGAAACTTGTCTAATCTGCCGATTTGGATGACATTGTAGCAAATTAATTGTAGTATTTAATGCAGTAGGTTTTGATCCTCTATTCTTGCAATTATTCTTCTGAAATATATTAGACCTCTTCGATCGTGATTACGGTGGCGATTTTCATGTTCATTTTTGATTTGGAAAACAATTATTGCTAACGGAAAACCTACAATTAAAGTACTTTTTCAAGAAAATTATCGTCATTATTGATAAATTTTCAAATACCCGATTAACTTGTGAAATCAGACACGAGACAAGTGCCTGAAAAATTGGGGTGAAGTATGATACACAACCCCCACTTTTGATATAACTTTGGCAAAAAAAAATGCGAATTTATCCATGACAAGGCTTAACGGTATAAATGAAATGAGTTGCTATTTTGGATTTATATTTACATTTGTTTAAATCAATAGTAAGGTTGGTAAAATGGATCGATAATTAAGCAGTAAGGCCGATCGATAAGTGGCCGGATTACGGAAGATAACAGCAGTCGGTTCTTTTAAAGCTGCTTGGTCCAATTTTTTTGTAATTACAGTATCAAAATTTTTTCCATACAAATCATTTATCTTACAAAGTTATGGACTTTCTCCTATTTACACCAGCAGAATCAGTCTCCTTTTAAAGTTAGAAATATTCAAAGTAAATAAAAATAATTTCTCTTTGGGCAAACGAAAAAACAAGCCAAAATGCATCACGGGAATGTTTAGAAAAGGAAACCGCTTGGTTTCGTACCCCGAATGGTTGGGGTTATTCAAATCGCATGCTATGCATCGATTGTAAAGAAAGCAGACTTTGGAAATATTAGAGAACAAAACGTACACATATTTATTTGTAATTTGTCTGATCATTTCGACCTTTATTTAAAGCGATGTCAAATTTGTAATACAACCATACCTGTCTCATCGTCAGGAGTGAAATTCAGCATGAGGCGAAATAACGCTGTACCTTTTAATGTCGTTTGTTTTGTTAGCAAATTTTTTACGTATTTTTCTTCATTGAAATGTGGCATAATTGACGGGTAAAACTACTGCAATTTCTATTATTATACATATACTAAGCATAGCCATCGTTTAAAAGCGTGCAAAAAATTTGTTATAAAATCGGACCAAGCAGCTTTAATAGCGGTCAGTTTACAGAATAGACAAGATCCGGATTGCACAACATTTTTTAAACATAACATGATTGCATAATATTTGAAATTGATCGATAATTGAGCAGTAATTACCCGCATAAGGCCGATCGATAAGTGGCCGGATGACGGTAGCTGGAGGTCTGTAGCCCCCAGACTGATAAAATTGGGATGGACCGGGAGCTAGAGATCTGCAGCTAGGGTTATGGGAGATAACTCTTACTAATTATAAGCAGTTTTTTCATCGACGCCAGTTAACATAATAGACAATATTCGGATTGCAAACAAATCTCAAAGCCTAAAAAAAATAAGACAATGTCAAGGGACATGCCGGAATGCACAACATCTGGATCAAACAAGTTTTACTGTACATGTTATCTTAAGAAATAACATGATGAAATGAAATGAAATAAATATCTACTGATTTAATTCGAAATTCTTTACTCAGATTAAGATTAAATTAAATATGTACCAGTAGGGCACTACTCATTGCCGTTGAAGAAATGGTCTCGCTTTAAACAGTTTATAATACGAATGTCTACTCTGTTAGAACTATTTTCACGGTATGGTAGACTTGTTTACCTCAGTCTTAACAAGACACGATTCAATCTTAACTAGACATCATGAAGATGAATACACTCTCAAAGATCGAGTCTCGCTTTTCTGTTTATTAAATTGGATGAAACGCATTTTAAAGGATTTTGCTTTGATCTTGGTTTATTACTTAGAAACTTTAAGATTGCCATAGGATATCAATTCCAGGTTATTACCTCTTACCAACAGGCATATGATATGACCTTGGTCTTTTATAAAGAACGTTATTAGATAGTATTGCAGATCATTTGACAAAAGAGGCTCTGTAGGTGAAGTGTGACTGAACAAAGGAGAGGACATGAATGACAAAGACAAAGATTGTTAGATAATTTCGTTATGACTTTAACTTAAGACCTAGAAAACTTTGATTAAGAGGGCTCCATTGTTGTGGCCATTTTTAGACTATATTGAACTCATTGAAAAAATCTCTAGAAAAAAGACATATAAAAAATCTAACTTTTAACCCATATAATAGGGCTAGGGGAAAGTACACTGGCGTCGGAAGTAAATTGAATGTGGGGGGGCTAGACTAATCCTCAAAAATATTGCGAAAAAAACCTATTTCCCAAAATCATGAAAATCCTATTCCGTGGGGGGGGGGGGGGGATTTCGCCTATTACTCCAACTTTCTCAATCTTTCAAGGTTAATTTAGGAACAACTATATTTCCGGCGATAAAAAGTGGAAAGGGGGGGGGTAAAACTCTATGATGCTATGTGCCTAATGGTTAGGTCTACATTTGCAAAAAACAAATTTGCGTGGTCGGATATAACATTGACGTTTGACCACAAAAAAGTCATTCAAGATCACTAAACACCATTTGCCCAATTGAACTCTGTGGGTAAAGTATATGCCAGATTGGACCAAAGAGAGAGAATGTTGATATGGGCAAAACATAGATAATTCTGTTTAGAACTTTGGTTCAGGATCATTTTAACTTCTGAACATAGTTTATACATGTATGTACATGTTTTAGTATTTTAACATAATTTCTAAAAATTGCCTTCAATATGTTATGGATTTCTTTCATTACAATATAAAACCTATTTATTATATAAATTTAAATTATACCTAAAATTGCTCCCTTATTCAACTTTTTTGTGTAGATGATGTTTCAGGGAATTATGCTGCTGTAACTATACTGTTTACCTCCGTCAAACATTCTACCAAAGCTTAAAGGAATTTTTACACAGACTTCTCCTTATAAATGAACTACTACATGTCATTATCAATGAACAAGTACATGACACATGATTAAAGAGATTTCAAATATGAAAGCCATGTTTAGATTACTTCGGTACTTAATATACAGTTAATGTCTTACATTAGATTCTATTAAGATGGCTCACTACACCTGGAAATAGTTTCTCAAATCAGTAGAAAATTACTTGATTAGGATAGATATCATGTAAGATAAGAAGTTAATGTCATATATGCGAAAAATGCAAAAAAAACAAATTGGATAAAAAATTACATTTTCAAAATTCTAATATAGTAGATGTGAACAAAAAATCCAGGTGGATTCGAAATTCTCATGATCTGCAGTTCACAAGCCTGCTACTTTAATCACTAAGCTATGGCGTTGTCGACACAATCGATTAGTAAAACAATCTAACAAAACATTTACATCACCATCTTGTGACGTAGTGACTTAAAACATATAAGTATCGGTGTAGTGAGATACCATAAAGGTCTTTTTGATTGACAAAACAGAAATTATATATTTTGTACAGTAAATATTTAAATCAAAGTGAGAAATATTCATCTTTAACACATTTTTCCGTTAAATGTACGTCTTTTAACTCAACATTCATAATTTTTTAAAGCTGATATATGTACATATGCATGTAAGCTTACATGTAAAAGTTTTCAACTGTCAGATCAGATACATACGATTGCCAGCACTATGTGCATGTGAACTCTCTGATGACGCATTGACGCTACAAAATTGTTAAGGACAAACAAATCTCGTTGGTTCACCCTGAAGGTCGAATGGTAAAATTGAGACTTGCAGTTATTGGAGGCTCATGAAAGTTGCTAAAACTCATGAAATGATTTTATATGATTATCATTAGTTAGAACGTCTCTTGTTGAAATTTATTTGCAATATGTAGGCCCCTAGTGTTAAATACTGAAAAATCTTAGGGAAAATGCAAAACTTGCGGTTATGACTGTTGTGTTGACTTTACTAAGTGATATTGCAAGTTACAGACGGGAGGTAGAATAACACGAAAAGGAAACGAATGGGACATAGTAAACTATACACCGGTAAGTTTCTGACATGTGATAGTGCAACATGCACACAGTACGGAAGGTCACCTTAAATATACCTACATATCGAGTTGGAGTCCACAGCGAGTAATTTCTTTTTTCTTTTCATGGGTTAAATCTTTGAATAAATTCTGCTTTATGTGAATATAGAAATAGGTCTGCTAACGATGATGCGCAATCCGTAACCTCAGGATTGTTGGAAGACCTGATTTCCAAAAAACTACATAGATGTTGTCTATTAGAAAAGCAAGCATCTTTTTATATCATCTTTAGAGTATTTGTGTACGCAATCCGAATGGTTATTAACCAAAATTATTTTGTAAATAACCGATGACAAGGTAAATAAAATTACGAGATCCATTTCCATTGAAAAAGCAACTATTTATGATGTCAAAAAGCATGAACTTTAATTTATCGTGGGGAATGGTTGTATAAAGTGTAAAAAAAAAAAAGTCGTAACTTTTGATGCTATTGATTTTAGTAAAAAAAAATCAAATTTTCTAAAAGTTCCTTACAATTTTTAAGTACCCACATCTGATTTGCACCGCTTCTTGAATATTATGTTGTACAATACTCATAAAGTCTCTTCTTTACTGTTGTTAATATTCTAGTAAGGAGTGAAGAAACATTTACTGGAACCTACTATGTATCTTTGTATGTTAAGATTTTTATGAAGTTTAGGTATCCAATAGAAGTAAGGTAATTCAAATTCACTTTTATTGTCAGGAATATTGAAAATATTTAAAACTGACATGATATGAGTTTGAAACATTTCCTCCATAAAAATGAGCTATGAGTAAAAGTAGGATTGCCACTTGTCGAATTAAATCTAAGTTCTTCTAAAATACAGTTTATATATTGAGCCTTACAAAAACAATGTTGTTTTCTGCTTTGTCAGCATTATTACATTATTTATTACAATTATGAATGATGCTGTATTTTTCAGAAGCTCTAATTCCAATAAAAAGGATTGATAAAGAATTTGGATCAAAACAACATTAATTAGTTATCAATGGTTAGAGTAACTCGTTGAAGAGCATTTATCTATCACTATCTCGATATATTAAGGCTTAATTACCATATAAAAAAAAATAGTATTATTGATTTTCAAAAATAAATTTTTACTTCCAATTAAAGCAATTCCAATGCTCTTTCATGTTACATTGAAATTTAAATCAATATTTTGAATAGTGTTCTCATATACTAGAATCACAGCTCATATTTCTTTTTATAATGTAGCTTATGTGTGTTCAAAAGGCTAAATAAAATGTCGTTACTCGGCACAAAGAGCAGCTGTTGTCACTATGTTACCAATCTTCAATTTCACATATAACCATGTACCGAGCTTGACTGCTAAAAGTGACTGCTATATGTTCATCATAAGACCAACAATCACTTCACTTCAACACTCGGGGAACCTTTGACCCTGGAAAATAGAATTTCGAGTTCACAATCATGGTACAGGCACGTAGTATCAGGGGGGCCAGGGGGACTGCCCCCCCTTCTTTTGCGCACCAAAATGTTTTCTTAAATTTACATACAAAAAATTGAATTAACATGGAGTCCCCCCCCACTTTTCTGTGACCATGTATAAATTGATTTGAAAAGAAGGAAATAAGCAGTGAATTGAAGTGAAAAGTATACCCCACCCCCCGGGATTAGGATTTTCAGGATTTTGAAAAGTCACCTTTTTCCTTTTTTTGTTCGTTTTTTTTTTTTGCTTGTCAAGTTTTTTTTTGGACGAGTCTGCATCCCCCTCCTACTTTCAAAAACGATGCTACGTGCCTATGGTAGAAGTTTTCATTTCCCATCTTTACATTACACTTAGTTTGCCTGCTAGATTCCCATAGGTAGAGGGTTTTTTTTAAAGAAAAAACACACATTTACTATATTACGACTGTGACACATCCTATCTCAAAAACCCATTTGCTATTTCTATACCTCAAAACAGCATCCCAAGAAAGATAACTCATATTTTGATGCCGGAGTATAGAGAAGGGTTTTTTTTTTCATACCCATAAATTCATGTTATGGAAAGAAATGTGCTATGCGCATTGCAGTATAAAGACCTAAATTTTCCAACGAGAACAAAACAGTCATGCTGTACAGTATGTTGAAGACATGTAGCAGAGAATGTTGGATCGGAATTCTCAGACATTTCGTTTTGTTTTTGAAATTTCTCCAGCAGCATTGTTTCCGGTTTTGACAATTGGACGAGTAAGTAGTTGAAAACAGTATGCTTATGGTTTGTTGAAATAACAGTTAAATATTTAAACTTAAATATGTTTTATTTTGTATTAATGTTTTAACATTTCTAAGGTTCTGTACTTTTTCAAAATTTTTAAAGAATTCTTTCGAAAAAGTAACCACATTTGATTTACAACATAATCTTATGTACACCAAGAGGCCAAAAATTATTCAATGTTTGATTTTCCATACATCATTGAAAACCAGTATTTCCACGATTTGCTGTTCACATCTCGATCGGTCTTTATAAGATGCAACTTTATGAGCATTGTTAATTATTTTCTTTGTAGTTCAAGGGCTTGTAACATTCATTAACTTAAAAATCAAAATCCGTTTTAGTTTATATCTTTTACCCAAGGATGACTTTATCTTAGTTTGTAAAAAAAATTAAAACAAATTAGATCCCATCAAAAGAATCCCCAATGTTTAGCAGCATATTAAATTTCCTTCTTGTAAATTGAACATTGGACTGTTACAACAAAATATCCAACCATTTTATTTTGAAATTTAATAAAATTACTATTCAATGTAATTTTTGAGCTGACATAGTGCAGAACAACTGTACAATAACATTAGAGTCTAATTCCCGGCTAAAGCATTGTTTTCATTCACACTGTCAATTTCTTCGAGTTAAAAAAACGAGAAATGTGAAAGAGGAAATCCTAGATTCCCTAAAATGGGTATGTATGTTCAGGAAATTGACAAAAAGTGACAGACATGGAAAATAGAAACGACTATAGTAACAATTAATCTAATATTATGATTGAAAAATTGTTGTATAAATGGAGGCTTTTAAAATCACACAGATATGACCAAAGATTATAACTATCAAACGCGTTACTGGAAAGGTTTTAATGTTTTTAACATTTGCGTGTATAATTGGCAATTTGATAATCACTTGAATCCACAAATATAGCAAGAAGTCAAATATTTATATGACAATTTGTATCGTAATTTATCGTTTAAAACGATGATAATAAAAAATTAATGATGTATAATTAGAATCTAGAAACACTATTCAATATCTGCCCTCTTCCGTAATTAACAATTTGACCTATTATTGTAATAGTTTGTATCTCACATATACCAGTTGATATGATATAAATGACAATAATAAACAGAACTAGACACGATCTCGTTGCGAGCAACGAGGAGGTCTTCCGTCCGATTTTTAGAAGAGGAAATGACTTTGCCTTTTATCTTCATCAACGAAACATATCAGGAAATGCAGATGTGATCTAAAAGAGCGATGGATGAAGGATTATACACCCCGTTGGATCCCCAATTTAGGGACCAGCCACATTTTATTTCATATCAAATAAGAGGTCTCTTGATTTCGATACATTTTGTGTAAAAAATTCTTTGTAACCGTTCTTGATTTATCTGGAAGAGATCGTGGGAACTGATAACAAACAAGTTTTGGTTGCAGATTGTTAATTACATTTTTTAGCGTATTTTGTTCAATATTGCTCCTTAAAATTGCTTTTTTTTAATTTTGGGACGTTGATGATAAGTTCGGACTTTTGACCCCTTAAAATCCCTTATTACATAACATAGGAGTAAACAATTTTCATGTATAGGTACATAACATTTCGATTAACATAATTGCTTCCGTAATGTATTACAAAATATTTCACAATTAAAGGTTATGATTAAAAGACTTTAGAACTCTATCGGCTCCTAATTTGAATAGCCAGCCCCTTTTTCGTGATATAAAAAGAAAGCTCTTGTCATTTTAAACACATTTTGTTCAACAAGTATGCAGAAATTATGTACCGTTCTCGAGATGTCTGGAAGAGATCGTTTTAAGGGCCGACCCTATAACTCCTTTTAGGGACCGGATAACAAAAAAAGAATGGTTGCAAATTGTTAACGACATTATTTGGAGCATCTTTTGTTCAACATTGCTTTTCAAAATTTCTCTCCATTTTCAGATATATAAGATCAAAATTTCGGTCTGCTGGCCCCTTAAAATCTCTAAATACGTTACAAAGGAGTAAACAACTGTCATGTATAGGTACATAACGTTACGATGAACATTATTGCTTCTATAAAGTATAACAAAATATTTAACATTAAAAAGATATAATTAGAATACTTTAGAGCCCTTTCAGCCCTTAATTTAAAGGGCTAGCCCCTTTTCCCTAATGTCAAATGAAAGTTCTTGACTTTTTAAAGTTTTTTTGTTCTATAAGTCTTAACAAAATACTTTTGAGAAAAAAAATATTCAAAGAAAACCACAAAAGAATCATGACGCTTTTTATCTCAATTTTTAAGCGCAGACGAGCTTCGGTGTTTTTCGACACAGAACAATGAAAATGCTTCTGTCATATCCACAAACATAGGTCTACAAACCCTGAAAATTTGAATCAAATATCTGTTTTCGTTTAGGAGAAAAACACCGGACAAGCCGACCCTCTAAAAATCGCACAAAAGTCGATATCTCTAAAACGGAAATGACGTCATCAATGTAAAAAATTTCCAATAAGGTTCAGATCAACATCTGTTTGTTCTGAAAGTTTCATTAAAATCAGCCAAGCCGTCCCCGAGAACTCGCGTGCACAAAAATGCGTAAGAAAAAAAAAGAATAATAATAAGGGAAACAGAAAACAGTTTAATACCTCTGACGGATGTTAATTTTTTTTCATTTTCTGGCCTCATACCATGTGATTATTAATCATCACAGGATATAAAGATCCAGGAAATAATATAAACAAGACATTTTAAGTGTGTTTATATTACAAATGGAACATTCAAAATGAAGTCTCTGTGGATATACATGTTAGTGATCCTTGTATCTGTCAAATATGTTGCAAGTAAGTATAATATATGAAGATTGTTAAGTCGAAACATGTAGTAGTAAAACAACAATATAAACAATATAGCATTTGTGATCTATCTTATAAATTCAGAAAAGCGAAATACAGCAATTAGATCTATAAGTGTGCATCTGTAAATGATAATTGTCTCCTGTCGAGAAATTTTATAATATTATACGTATTTCAATGTACTGCTCTTTGTTTTATAGTAATGTCAATGTGCAAAACTAACGAAATATATGAATAAACAATTTCAAAGTACGAATAAATACTGCTATCAAACTCCTCAGCACATATACATGCTTTGATTCAGAAAGAAGGTTTAACTTATTTAAGTTTATTGCTCTTGAATTTTGTTTGTTTGTAGAGCAAATGTATAGAATATACGAACGAAATATACATATCTCTTTGTTACTTGATAGTTTAATAAAAATAACATTTTATCTTCAGTGTTAGAAATAATGTTATTGTCGGTAGAACGTACTATAAGTGTGTATTTTTAAATATTGAAGGCCAGTGTATATGCAGTGAGCCCTGTGATTGCCATTGTTTTTGCTGTTCCGCCGTATGCCTTACATCTTTCAACTGCACTTCTTGCGCTAAAGGATGGAGCGGCACAACAAGCAATGGCTGTCAAAGACGTGAGTAGAATGTGTCATGTTCTTAAAAATTAGCTATGTAACATGTTTATGACAGAAGGATGAACGAACAGACGGATGGACGGACGGACGGACGGACGGATAGATAGATAGATAGATAGATAGATAGATAGATAGATAGATAGATAGATAGATAATACAGTTTATATTTGCATTAATCACCAAATTATCTTTATTTAAACAAAAGTTTTTATGAATGGTAATTGCATAAAATGTTTTGGGAAAAACTGTCGATACAATAGATAGTAGCACTGAAATCACACAGTAAAAGCAATTTGGCCCTCGCACCATATTATATCAATATAAGTAATTTTTAAGTGATCACCTAAGTAACGTTAACATGAACAAAATTAGTTCCCTTAAGCAATATTTTTGAAAATGATATATAGCACTTGACACTTACAGAAATTTTTTATGCTACTTTTAAAAGCTCTTTAAAAACAAAACGACTGTATAAAAATGTAAAGCTATCTTAAAAAGCTAGGCTCGATATTGTAAAAAAAAAATGCACTAGTAGTCTGTTTAGGTTTACATAGCTAAAATGGGTTTTAACTCATCCATTCCGATATATTTAGATAGATAGATAGATAGATAGATCGATCGATCGATCGATAGACTTTTATGGCATTTAGATCGTCTAAAATAGGGAACTAATTTCCTAAATATCAACCAAACTCTTTAAGCGGCGATTTCATTAGCTATCTAAAAAGGTTTATCTGGGTTAAGTTCGTATGTATAAGTAGGATATATACAGTACCGATCAGACCCAACTGAATAGAAAGTAAACCTCAACTAAACCCTGGGTTTACTTTCTGGGTTTACTCCATGTTTATTAGAGTGGACCCAGAGTAAACCCAAAGTAAATCCAGAGTGGACACAGAGAGTAAACCGATCAGAAGTATATCCCTGAAAGCAGACACTACATGTGTATTCGGAATATACAAGGGGCAGGAATTACAGACAGTAAGATGGTAAGATAAAATACAGGTCTGCTTAACATTTAAGTGCGTATAGTTGACCCAAAAATCAGTTCTCGAGTAAACCCAAAGTAAATCCCGAGTAAACCCAAAGTTAACCCAAAGTGGACCCAAATTTTCAAAAAGTAAAGCCGGAGTAAACCCAAAGTAAACCCAGAAAGTTAACCCGGGGTTTACATGGAAACTCTTTTAATAGAGTCTTTTTTATTTACTCGTGTCTGAAAAACTATCTAAATTGATGTAGATTTTATATAAATCATCGTAAAAGGAGGGGGCCACAGAACGTAGTTACAACATATCATCCTTGTAATTTTTTTGTACAAGTATTTAAAGTTTAGCGAGACATTTCTAATGATCAATCAAAATTTCAGTGTCAATTGTAGAATTATAAGCAAAATACATAGCTCACAATTCTGCTAGGTTTAAATCATTTTTGTTCACATGAGTTTATTACATTCAAATTAAGATTTTTTAACTTGGTATTTCCTATTCAGCACCTAAAATGTAAACAAAAATGGCACCAGCTCTGTGTACTGTTGTGTCTCATGAAATCAGGAATTTATAAACCGGAAGTACAATTACTTTATTAAGTTTAATTTAGAACCCAGCACGATAAACACATATAAATCCGTATAACAATACATACATGACACCCTCCTTCTTTAAAAAGATAGCGTTACTGCCAATCATGTCAATCCTAAACTTCAATTATGAGCATGATAATGAATTGGGGTATGTTAAGAAGCATTTGTAATAGAACAAAATTGACAATATAAACATTTCCAATATCTTTGAAAATGTTGCTGTAAACACTTTAAAACGACGCAATGGCTAATTGTTTAAGTAACAAAGTCTGCAAATTTGCCAGGAATTTTAAAGGTACGTCCAGAACGAGTTTGTCTCGATTCCTCAGATTTTTTAGCGCTTGTACTTGTGGACTCTTGTACAGGTTTCGAACGAATGTCTGTGGGGCCATCACTGTCTGGAATCCAGAGATCAAAATCCTTACTGACTACCGTTTAGGTTTCTCTGATTTAATCGGTTTCAGCATACTTTGATTCCGCCTACACCGTTTCCAATCACACGAAGGTTTTGGAAGCGGAAGTTTGGACTCCACGGTAGCGTGTCTCCATGTGTTGCAATCTTGTAACATAACATTGTCTTCTGGGTGCAGCTCTGGAAGATTCTTTGTTCCTCTGCGGTCATGGAATTTTTTGTACTGCATCTGTCGGGTTTGTAGTTTGGCATGCTGGTTGTTCCCCACCAGATGAAGAAGATATGCGGTTACATGAACGTTTGTTTTCAGACGACGTCCTATAAACATCTGCGCTGGTGATTTTCCAAGCCCTTGATTTTTAGTGTTGCGATAGTTCATTAATGCTTTGTAAGGGTCTTTGTTTTTTTGAGGATCCGCTTGGCAGTTTGTAACATTCTCTCTGCCTGTCCATTTAATCTAGGATATAAAGGACTTGACGTACTGTGTACAAATGCACATTCCTTGGCAAAGTCTCTAAACTCTTTGCTTGCATATTGAGGACCATTGTCAGATATTGATTAATTAGGAATTCCATATTTGGAGAAAATGCTCTTCAGTGAGTTAATAACTTTGAAGCGATGACAGGTCCTTTAGGATCATGATCTTAAATCATTTTGAGTAGTGATCGGCTATAAGTAGATAATGATTTTGCTGATACACAAATTTATCAGATGCAATCTTCGACCATGGACGGTCTGGTAACTCCACACATATCAAAGGTTCTTAAGCGTAGTGAGTTTGAACTTCTGCACAAATATGACACTTGGATACTTTGTCTTCAATTTGCACTGCCATGCCGGGCCAGTACATACATTCACGTGCTCTGCTCTTGCACTTTACGATTCCGAGATGTGATTCATGAACTATGTCTACCATTTTCTGTTGCATTGATTTTGGAATGATGAGTTTGCTGCCTTTGAATGATAGTCCATCTACGTGAGATATCTCATCACAAAATGTCAAATAAGGAAGTAAACACGAAGGTAACCTTAGTTTGTTTTCAGGCAAGCCTAACGATATTAATGGTAATGGTATTAAGAAGATGCTGTAAGGTCGAGTCACATAAAGTTTTACGCTAAATTTCTTTGTAGCGGTCCGATGTTATAGGAAAGTGTTGGTTGAGTGTAAAGCTGTTAACCTCTGCTTCCGGTACCAGTGTTTGCTTGGTGTAATTGAGATATTGTCGACATCCGCGACAAACATAATTTTTCCAGGTTTTTATTCAATCTTTAAGACGTATTTATGGACGGCAAGTAGTAGTCTCTGTAAGCACAGAGGAGCTGAAAGTAGTGGTTTACGAGTGATTGATTCTAGGGGTTTGTGGTCAGACTCTACAGTAACTGTTCTACCAAAAATGTACTAATGGAACTTTTGACATCCAAAGAGAACGGCTAAGGCCTCTTTTTCTATATGTGCGTTGTTTCTTGTGATGATGTCAGTGCTCATGAAGCATATGCGATTGTTCTACCTTGTTGAAGAATGGTGGCACACAGTTCTTTTGAACTTGAATCCACAGAAAGTGTCTATGGTAGTTTTGGATTGTATAAAGCTAAGACTGGAGCTTCTATGATCATGGTCTTGAAAAGTTTGAAACTAACATCTTGTTCCTTAGTCCACTTCCACTTAGAGCCTGGCGATGTTTCTGTCAACTTGCGTAGTAATGCACTTACATCAGATAATCTCGGGAGAAACTTTCCGAAATATTTCACTAGTCCTAGTGAGGGAAGTAATTCTTGTCGGTTTTCAGGTTTCTGCATCTAGAATAGCTCTAACCTTTTCTGGATCTGGCTTCACTCCATTCCTGGTGAATACTTGTCCTACATAGTTAACTTCGATCTTCCTCTCTTCAAATATTTCTTGGCTGAGTTTCAGATAAACTCTTCCGCGCGTTACAAAACAGCGAGGTCTCTGGTCATGTTCTTCAATAGTTGAACCCCATTTTAAGGACATCATCTATGATAACCTCCGCACCAATTATATCTTTTAACATCTGCGACATGCTCTTCCAAAAAAACTTCAGACGCCGACCTTATACCAAATGGCATCCGATTGAATCTATATCGCCCAAATGGTGTATTGAACGTGCAAAGTTTTGAGCTTAACTCGTCTAGCTGAATCTGCCATTAACCACCCACTGCACCAAGTTTCATGAAGAACTTTGCCTGAGACATGTTTTCTATGACATCAACAATTTTCAGTGGGAAGTGTTCACGTTGTATGGCATTATTCAGATCCATGGGATCAATGCAAATTTGAATCTTGGATCCCTTATTCACTATTGTCATGTTTTTCACTCATTCTGTTGGTTACGTCTGATGTTCAATGACTCCCAGTTGTTCCATTCTTCGGAGTTATTGATGAACTTTACCTTTCAGCGAATAGAATACTTTCCAGGTAGATATCCCAAGCCTTCGAACAATTCTGCATATTGTAGTTCTTAAGAATGTCATTTGCAGGTGAATTACTGTGATCCTTAACTTGTTCAGCTTTGTTAATAGTGTTCATACATCTCACCAAGTCAAGTTTACGACATGTATCGGCTCCCAAAATATTTGGTGTTTTTCTGTGAATAACATAAAATTTCACAGGGTAAACTTGGCCATTGTTTTGTAATGGTATTGTTACCATGCCATCGGTTGCATTGCTGTGTCCTGAATATGAGGTAAGTGATGCTTCAGGTTTTTCGAGTGGCGCAGTAATGTTCAGTTTGTGATAAGTGTCTCTAGTGAGTACATTAAATTTTGCACCTGTATCCATAAGAAACTGTACTTCAGTGTCTCCTACATGTAAATTCGTGGTCCAGTTTTCTATGGTGTTCACATCTAGGTTAATCATTCCCAGGAATAAAGACTTTTCACACTCCAAGTCATCTTCACTAGATTCAGTTAACATATTCACAGATTGCCTTTTTGGTTTTCCTGGATGTTTCTTTTGAAATCTCCCTCGCTGAGCTAATTTCCCTCTGAATCTGCTCGGTTCACCTCGCTTCGGTTTGTAATTGTTTGCACCGTAATTGCTTGCATAAATTCACACACACGTTCAAAATGATTCTTCTCTCCACATCCTTAACAGTTTTCACCAATTGCTGGACACTTTCCACTGCGTTCATGTTTTCTACGACAACAATTTCTACAGGTTTCAAATTCAGGCTGTCGTCCTCTGTGAGGGTGTTTTGCTTCGATGTGATTCACTTCGCTTTTATTTTCGGCTGAGTTTCCTTTAGACTCTTCATTCGTAGTTTTCAGTTGAATTCTAGAAAGTTCATATAGATTTGCAATGTCTATTGCTTTAGTCAAGGTTAAGTCACTTCCTGTCGTAATTAACTTCTATCTGATTTTCGCTGAGCGTATCCCGAACACTACCCTGTCTCTTATCATCTCATCAGGATTTGTATAAGCACAGTCTTCCACTAACACGTTCAATGCTGTGACAAATTCCTCACAAGTTTCATTTTCATTTTGAGTCATACACTGAAATTTGTATCTCGTGAATACTTTGTTGCTTTTGGGTTCAAAATATGCTTGAAATTACGTGTAATATGTCTCAAGTGTTTCCTTTTCCCTTCATTTGTTATGTGCCAGGGATTATAGACATCCCTGCCTTTTTTTAACCCAAATCATGAGATAATTACACTTCTCCTTCTCTGATTTCTCCTTTAACGGTCCATTGAACAGAAACTCTGCGTATGCTTTGAATTTCTTCCATACCCAAGGATGAGCACCGCTTTTCGGCGTAGCACCAATAAAAGATTCCATATCTTCTTCTTTGAATGTTTGGGTCAAAGATTATCGAGTTTATAAGAATCGATTGCTAGTGTTAAGTGCGATTTCGTTCAACTTCTGACACCATGCTGTGTCTCATGGAAGCAGCCATTTATATACCGGAAGTACAACTACTTTATTAAGTTTAGAACCCAACATGATAAACACATATAAATCCGGATAACAATACATACATGGTATGTACGAACATAGAATTGTGAGCAAAGCTTTGTATCTTGCTCATAATTCGAAGCTTGACACACAAATATGGTAAATAAATAGAAAATTGTTTTAAAATTAAAAAATGAAGAAACATATCCTTAAAAGAAATTATAATGAATCATATATATACCTACATATTTCCGTCAGCAATATTAAACTCTTATTAAACTGAATGAACTCGGGAAAATGCTGAGCGTCTCAACAAAGCACGTTGCAATAATCAACCATAACACAAAAGATCATACCGATTTACCAATAGAATGAATTGTTGCTTATTGTGCGCAGGTAAACAGTCAACTGTCTGATTTTACCGATGTCTGTGTTTGATTTGTTACTTAAAAATCACAAAATACAGGCGATAGTTCCGCAGGTTACAAAGCATAACAAATGAAAATTAAACAAAATTCAAAACAAGCTAACACCACCGTCAAAAGTGAAAGCTGTCAACGCATTGAAATGTTTTTACTCAATTTACTTCACCAAATCGGCACCAATGTATCTTGCATGTTTCAAAGATTCCATTTGCACGCGAACTGTTGCACAACAAATTCCACTTTGTGGGACCGACCCGTTTATCATAGTTACGTTCAACATGGCTGCTTTAAAAAAGAACTTTGTTTTCAAAATACGGAATATGGAACCCAAAGTTATAAACTGATTGAACCATCACATTCCTTTATTATTATTTTCGTTATAATCAAATTTGAAACAAAATTAGCCCTTAATTTTGACAATTTAAATTTTCCTTTCCATAAGGATAATTTATTTTAAATGATTTTGAATTTCATTTGACTCAATAGTTCTTGAAAGAAAGATTTTCAAAATGCACCCACTTCCTTTTTTTTTTTTTTTTTACAGTTTCGAGATTTTCTCCGCTTTAAATGTAAAACTGCCTTTTATTTCTGCAATTATATATGCCATCCAATAAGGATGCTTGGTGCCAAATTAAGTTGAAATTGGCCAGGCGGTTTTAGAGACGAAGATCAAAATGTAAAAAGTTTACAGACGGACAGGACGGACGGACGACGGACAAAATGTGATCAGAATAGCTCACTTAAGCTTTCAGCTCAGGTGAGCTAAAACGAAGTGTTTAAAAGGTGTAAATAAAAGCGGATGGGCAATTCCATGCGCACATCTAGAGGAAGGGTGGGGTCTAGGGATCTGACCTCCTCCCCCAAAAATTTACATTTTTTAAATTCACGGGGTTCCAATCGATAAAATTAATGTTACAGTAAAAAAGTTTAAAATCCAGTGATAGTAAAAGTAGTGAGGGATACCTGTCGATATTTATGTAGATAAAAGTAAATCCTAAACAAAATACTTTCACCTTTTAAGAATTTTCAAATATTTAAAATACTTGACCAACAAAAATATATCTTCATTTTTTTTCAAAAGGTAAAAATTGTAAAATCCCCAATAGGATTCGAACTCCTAACTTACATTCGTAGAACTTAACTTTCTAACCCATTGCACTACACTTTTAGGTAACACTTTTCGAAAAGAATTTAAAAAAAAAAAATAATTCTTGATTTCAGTGTTTATTTCGATAGGAAGTACCTCATAATATGGAGATGTCCAATACAAACGTTACATTTTATTCCTAAACAAATCAACAAATATTTACCTCAGCAATATCTTTTTCAACATCAGAGTGCATACATGTATATATCAAGTCGATATTAATTTACCCATTGTTGAGTGTTTTGGTTTTGTAAAGGATGATTTGAACAATTTCTAGTCTTAATTATGTCTTCAACCATGGGAACGCGCGTCTGTGCTTAATAGAAAAGGTCACATGATAACCCCCCCCCCCCCCCCGATAAACTCCTTAAAGCTGTTATAGTAATGGATCATTTTTGCATTTTTTTTTCTTTAAAGTTTCAATTATTCTAAAATTTGTTTAAGTTTTGATAGTCTGTCTATTAACCATTTAAATAAAGGTCTATTTATGATCCGATGTATATCCAAACTTGGGGATAATTTAACTGTTAGATAGAGGGTACATAATTATGTAATACAATTGCCGTCCACAGGAACTAGATGTGGTCTCTGAAATGGGTGCCCAACATCATCCAGCTGATGCAGATGCAGATGCAATGCAAGATCATACTTGGAAAACTTCTTTAAAAAATGTACTTTTTTATCATGGTTACATGTAACATGTAAACCTTTATCACAGTATTCCCGCAATAGATTTTCGATTCTTGTAAACAATTAAACATTAAAATGCTCTGTTTTTCGTATCTCATGCGGGTATGAAAATAACTAGCATTGCCGATTTTTAAAAATCTTGATATGCATCTTTATAGCCCGTATGAAAAGCCAACAAATCATTTTATTGTTTTTTTTTTTACATCTCCCTCTGTATCATTAATAAATCACCAATAAAGAGTTATCAAAAATACGTAAATTATCAATATAGTCGACAGAACGTTACACAGATGGAACAGCTAGTTCCTGCATATATGTGGTTACTATTATAGGACATGTATCAGAAATTACTTGGAGGTCTCACCGTGGGATCAGTCCGTTTAAGTCCGTGAAGTTCGTGCTCATATGCAAACGTCGTTCTACTTGATCGCGCAGATTTCTGGTGTGTCCAATCGATTTTCTTAGGAAATAAAGAAGAAAATATCTGGTGAATATTTTAAAATGTGTGTATTTAGCAATGATGTTTCATGTAGTTTTTTTTATACCCCCGCTCTGTCTTTCGTCTGTCTTTCGTCCGTAACAAAAATTTCTGTCGCATTTATCTCAGCAACTATTTATCGCAGATGCTTGAAATTTTTACCCAGTATTTGTATAGGCATGCCATATCGTGGGATATATTTATGTACCAATCGGACGTCAACTTCCTGTGTAATGAGTACTTTGTTTATTTTTACCCAAAATTTTCAAACAAATTTCCGTCAAAGATTTCTCAGCAACTATTTATCGCAGATGCTTGAAATTTTAACACACTATTTATTTTGACATGCCATATTGTGGGATATATTTCTAAAGCAATCGGACGTTAACTTCCTGTTAAATAATGACTTTTTTTATTTTTAGCCAAAATTTTCAATCAAATTTTCGTCAAAGATTTCTTAGCAACTATATATTGCAGATGCTTGAAATTTTTACACAGTATTTGTTAAGGCATGTTTTATCGTGGGATATATTTTTGTACCAATCGGACGTTAACTTCCTGTTAAATGAGTACTTTGTTTATTTTAGCCAAAATTTTCAAACAAATTTTCCTCAAAAATTTCTCAGCAGCTATTTATCGCAGATGCTTGAAATTTTAACACACTAATATTTGTTTAGGCATGCCATATTGTGGGATATATTTCTGTACCAATCGGATGCCAGCTTTCTGTTAAATGTCGCCATTGCTTATTTTGCATATTCACATCAGAGCGGGGGTATAACTAGTGAGCATTGGCTCACAGATATCTTGTTTTTTAAAAAAAATTTCAACATGCTTAATCAAAGAAATAAACACCGGATGCTGCGAAAGATTATTTTACATCAATAAAATATCGAAAGGGTGTTGTTTATAAGAAAAAAAATTACGGTCGGTTGTACAAACATTTTTAAGATATTAAGTGATTTCTAAAGCTTTTAAGTTAGATAATTATAGTATTTAGATTTCAGATGGAAAAAATTGCCTTTAAATCAGCATTTCAAATTGTAAAAAAAACCCTCATTTGTCCCAGAGACAGGGAAGGATCAAACCTCCCCCCCCCTCCCCCCCCCCCCGGATCCGCCACTGTTTCCTTGTTGATGAAACTACTAGTCGTCAATCAAGTATGCGCATGATATTACTTTACGTGGCTCTAACTCTGCGAGCTTTGCATTGTATCATACCTCTAATGATATATTTAATTTATATCAAAGGGCTTGGGGACAATATTTTTCTTCTGGATAGGACACTCATTTCTTATGTAATTTTTGAAATCAAAACAAATTTGTTATTCTGCAACATCGATTGCTATTTGGCAACTTGTTCCAGTATTTTTAGATTAAGATTGGGTTTAAATTGATCATTGGTGCTACCACTTAACGGGTATAAAATGATTACATCTCTGTTTATTTTCTTAGAAACATAAAAATGCTATTTTAAAATCTATGTGCATTAAATGTGCATTAAATTAAAAAAAAAACACCTGCTTTAACTTATCTCTACTTAAATACATTCTACCATTTAAAGTATTGTTTAAAGGAATTAGTATTTTATTTAGACTTATAGGCATACGCATTTCAATTTCATACATGTACCATTGTAATTGTTTTTAAATGAATTTAATGTTTGATGTTCTCTTTACTAAAGATTTTAGTAACAGCCCAAAGACACATACACACGTGCATGTATTCATGTACAGTACCATTTAATATTGCATTATTATTAAGTGGGGGATACGTTCTTTGATATAAAATGCGATTTTGATTGAGTTTTAAAAATTTATATAACGTTTACTTATATTGTATTATATTTACATCTACCAAGTATTATTCCCTCTATTTCTTACGAAAACATATAGTTAAATCATAGCTCTATAGATGCAGCCAGACTGAAATATACATGCCTGTTTATCGATTGGTCGAAATCTACAGCGACTGAAACTGAGAAGATATTGACAGGTCTGAAATTGACACGCCCTGTTTATCGAAAAGTCTAAACCTTCAGCGACCTACAAAATATCACGGACTGCTCTAAGTAATCATGATGATGTCAGACTCAAAGTCTCACAGGAGACGATTTGGCTGTTTCTTCTAGCTAAGTTAACGTACTTATGTACATTAACAATAATTTATTGATTTGTACTTATTTTTCGTAATCAATTTATTAATTAGTTGAAAGAGAGATGTTAATATAAACAATAAAATGCTTTCTTTGATGATTCATGCAGGTTATGAAGGTAGCGATCATTGCAGGAAAAAATTACATTATGTATTCATCCCGAATGAATCCCTAAAGAATGCATTTTATTGATTCAATAACCACATTCACAACAAGTCGTACGTTCATTGTAGACCAGTGTTCTTCATTTAGATATATTAAGGTATAGTATTATATCATTAAAAGTGCAAATTCAAACCTTGATGATATAAATGTTTGTATTGTGACCCACGGTAAATGTATAAGTTGATCGGTATTCGTTTTACAAGATTTATTTAAACTCCGCAACTTATTACAATATTCTGCGAGGTCGGGAGTCGTTGGTACGAGCGCCTTGACCGTCGCTCTCCAAACTGCCGAATAATTAAACATGGCCAACAATTACATTTAGATAACAAAACATTCTTAACAATAGAGAATAATAGAAAAGTAAATATAAAGAGTTACTTCAATTAACGGATTACTAAGATAATCTGAGTGTCAATTAGGGGTGTACTTGATTAAAAAAAGAAAGAATAAATTCTTGAAATAGAAATGTTAAGTCTTATTATTAAAAAAAAACATTTTTTAAATTGTCAGTATTACTAGCCATAACAACACAATTGAATATCGTTTTAAGAGTGTTGATATGAAGAGAAATCATTTGAAATTTTACTTCAAGTGGTGATTAGGATAATCTAAGTATCAAAAGAACTTAAAGTTTTGAGAAGTGCTCAACATCCATATCCCCTCCTCTTGGCTGTGTTCTTGAACCATTCAATGAACTATAGTTTGCATGGATATGCAGGACAATGTCCAATCCATAAGACAGTTTCTAATCCATTACACCATTTCATTCTTCCTAAAGAAAGGACAAATATGCAAATTTTAAAGCAAAATACAGTTACTTTCGATCTATGATCTCTGGAGGCTTGAAAATCACTTCCAATTTTATAAACCATTTAAAATGCTGACTTTCTTCTTTTCTGGAGGCCTGAAATGGAGAAATGCGTGCCACGTGTTTTTTGATTGACATCGACTATAGTAGATATAAGAGACCTTAGAAAAGGTCGTATTATTTTAAAAAAATCAAAGTTAATACCACAGTATCTTGTTTTACTGATATTAGTTTTACCGTATATAAAGTGCAAACTTGTTTACTGATATTAGCCATACTGTATCAAAAGTTCACATTGTTTTAAATTTGCATTAACAATACAAAAAGAGAAGAACAAAAAATTTCAAAAGATATTATAGAATATTGCTTTCAACAAGTTGCAGTGAAAAAATAAAGTCTGAATTTCATTCATAGCAATTTTTATTGTTTTTTTTTCTCCTTTTTTCACTTTTTAAGATTCGAAATCTGCGAGCATTGTTAAGTCGTACGTAAAAATGATCATCAGAAAATCTCTTCATCATCTCGCACAGAACTGTATTTCAACCAATGAAATAAATTTGAATTTCACATCATGTATTTTCAACCAATCAGAAAGGAGAGGCAGCGCACAGCCCGGAGACTGTAAATTATTTCAAGGAAGACGATAATAAATATTAAATATCTTGAAGACGTCCGTTTCATGTCCTTAACCCTTAAAGCACGTTTATGTTGCTTTAAGCTATATAGTTTTTAGCATGAGCTGAACCCACAATGGGGGGGGGGGGTTGAATTTTTACATTGGAATATAAAGTGTAAATCTTTAAAAATCTCTTCCTCAGAAACTTATCAGCCAGGAAAGCTGAAACTTGTGTGGAAGCATTCTCAGTTTGAGTAGATTCAAGTTTGTTCATATCAAGGTCACGAAGGGGGGGGGGGGTGTTGGGTGTTAAAATATATTTTTCTAGAAACCATTTGCCCAGAGAAGCTGTTAATTTACCGAAAGCAACCTCAGATAATGTAGATTTAAATTCTTTCAATGTGGGGCCACATTGGGATTCCAATTTTACAAAGGAAAATATTTTGATTATTCACAAAAAATAAAATTGTTATGATATATGGCCTTACTTATATGCAAGCATTTTGACACATTGCTGTTTCTTTTAATTTGTTAAGACTTTGGCCCCTGGACGGTTCTTGGGCCTCACAAGGGGTTCAGAGTTTGGTGTAGGTTTATATCCTTTATTTAAACAATTGTTTAGGATTATTTGGGAACTGCAATGTTCAAAAGGTGATATGACTCTAAAATCATCCTTTTAGAAAAGGGACTTGATTATAAACATAAGAATATCCAGGGTAAAAAAATGAACTCTTACTTCTACAGGATCTACATATATTATACTACATTGCCAAGATAGTTTGAATTAAGATTATGTTAATCAAGCTAATTTTATCATGATACCTATTGTTGCTTTAATGGTCGATGTGGCTCAGGGGCCTCTTGTTTTGTTTTTCCCTTGGCGTCACACCCATCCACTATAATTTGGACCCTTTCTAAACCATAGGTGATGATGCATTGAAGTGTATGTTGCTTCATTGATATGACTGTATATGGGTACATGTATACATTATAAAGCGTTTCCACAATTTAAAATCATTCGGGTCAAGGGTGATAGACAAGACATACGGTCTATTGCGGGTGAATAAATTTTTATTTTCAGGATTTTAACCTAACTTTCAGAGAAAAACAACTTTATGAAGCTTTTTTAAGCTATTTGTGCCATTCAATCGAAATGCATTTACAGGTTATATCATACGACAGTTAACAAATACTCACGACAGATTTGTTTTATTATATTATACAGGAAATGTCGCATACTATCGGACAGCGACTTCTTCCTCAACTTTTGGCAGCAACTATGCGTGGAAGGCTATAGATGAGGAATCTGGGACGTATGCTAGAACAAACAATGAAGCAAATCCTCAGTTGACAATACTCTTGTCCAATATCTATAACATCAAACATATTTTTTTAAAAGTGTATGCATGTAAGATATGAATCACTAACGACATCTATCTATCTATCTATCTATCTATCTATCTATCTATCTATCTATCTATCTATCTATCTATCTATCTATCTATCTATCTATCTATCTATCTGTATATCTAGATATATCTAATAGATAGATCTAAAGTTCCGTTTTGAATCTTGCTAGACCTCAATGAATCTCCCGCGGTCTTATCAAGTTATTAAAAATAAAATAGTCTAAAAATTTCATTATATGCACTTGCAGACCAAACGTCCTCTTTCCATGTTTTCGTCACAAACTCTACGTCAAATGTACCAGCTAGTAACGACAAGTGCACCGAGATCCGTGTGGATGAACGGGACTATTATGCCGATAGTGTTATATGCAACAGAACTATAACTGGTGATACGATTGTCGTTCAAAAAGTCTCAACCTTAGCTACCTTAGTGGTATACGAAGTAAAAGTTTATCGTAAGTCATTTTCTCATTTTCTTCTAACATTCACTCTAAACATTGCATTGTAAACTAATTCAGTACCACGCCTATACTGATCTATAAGTCTTATCGTAAAAAATTTCACATGTGAGAGAGAGAGAGAGAGAGAGAGAGAGAGAGAGAGAGAGAGAGAGAGAGAGAGAGAGAGCATTCAAAGTAGCAAAATCAATCTAAATTAAGTGCGAGTTATTTATAATATCAAATTGAAAAACAGTAAAAAAAATAAATCAATGCCAATGATAATAGTTTTACATTACTGATAACTCAATTTCGTGAAATGTTATAAGAGGTAAAAACTTTTACTAAAGGGTCACGGTTTTGGTCAGTTTATATTTTATTTTATTGTTTACAATGCTTTAGTAATCAATTTCTAATATCAACCAGAATTTGAGTGTCTGGTTGTAGAGCTATACGCAAGAAACAGAGGTTACAATTCTGTATTATGTAAACAAGGTTCGTGTCATGTCTTTGTTTACATTGGTTCAATATACCGGTAAAAGTTCCTTTTAAGCTTATTTTTCTATATGCTAATTCGTTTTGAATAAACAATTCTTAACGTTCCCCACATTCATTGGAGGTCTAATCCTAGAATTTTCTTGTCAACATTCAAAATGTAAACAAAAAAGACCTGTTTTGTTTGTATTGTAAAGAATAAAGAGCTCTGTATCTTATAACTCGAAGACTAAAACTCAGAAATACCTTAATAAAGCAATGTAAACATCAAAAACGGCGGAAAAATTTAATTTTGACCAGAATCGTGATCACACCCCTGTAAGGGTCCTCCACACCCTCTAGAAAGGTTTGTAATACAAGTCTGATTTTCTATATTCCTTAAAGATATGAAATTCAAGCATACATTAGACTTGAAAATGACGGAGAAATATTCAGTTTCGAGTGAAAAATCAACTTTTAAAAATTTATTACTTTTCATAAAAACAAACGTAACTGCTATATTCGAACTCGGGACCTGCGGGGTAGTAGACTGAAGTTATACCCAGTACGCTACAGAGATAGACACCCAATCTTTTTCACATTAACAGTTTCACAATGGTTGAAATCAGAAGTACCAGAGGTTTTACATTTGTAAGATTGTTTGAATCACGACTTTAGGTTGGGGTTGGGTTGTAATTTACATAATAAATTTCTGATCAGGATGAGAAGGCTATCATTTTTAGCATTAACATATGCATAGAATCAAGATAATTTATGTGTATAAATACTTTTCAAGATTTAAACAAATATACTTAATCTTTTAGCAGATTTTCGAACAATGCGTTTCTGTTTCAGTAATAATGATTTTGTACAACAATGCTTCTGCCGTTTAAATGCATCATGTGGGCTGGCTGAATTTTTGAAAAGGAGCTACGAAAAATAAGTTTAATTGAATGTTTTCAGAATTGTTGTATAATTACAGAATGTAGCCAAGGTACCTATGGAGATCAATGTGAATTTGAGTGCAAGAACTGTTTAGACAATAGGTGTGATCAGTACACGGGGTTCTGTAAAAATGGATGCAACATTGGCTGGCACGAAACGTGTCTTGACAACAAATGTCAGTTTATTTCGGAATCATGCTCCATGGTATGCAGCTCTAGTTGGTATGGAACCATGTGTGATAGGAAGTGTCCCAAACAATGCGAATCATCTTGTGATAGATATCGGGGATGTACAGATTGCGCAGCGGGTTATTTCGGATCAAATTGTTCTCAATGTCCCGAGAACACATACGGAAAAAACTGTAGTTTGACATGTGAACATTGTATTGACTGTGATCCTGTAAATGGATGTATAGAATGTTCAACTGGTTTTTATGGTGACGATTGCAAGGAAACATGCTCAGAAGGTTGCAGAGATCGTAATTGTGATAACAAGTTTGGAACCTGTTTAAATGGATGTATAGACGGGTATATAGGCGATAATTGTAAAACGCGTTGTAGAGCCAACTGTACAACTTGTATTGCTGATGGTCTTTGCACTTTGTGCCTAGTTGGAACCTTCGGTACATATTGCAAATACGCATGCCCAAACACCTGCGGTGGTAATAAATCGTGTTCTAAGATAAATGGTCAGTGTATTGAGTGCGCCTCTGGAATGTTCGGTCCAAATTGCACCGAACACTGCAGTCAAAATTGTAAAACTCCTACTGTGTGTCAAAGAAATGGTGAATGTTACACTGGATGCGTTGATGGATGGTATGGTCCACTGTGTAATAGGAATTGTTCAGTTGAAAACTGTGCAAAATGTATTTTAAAATCGTCTGATGTTTCCTGTGTATCATGCAATATGGGTTACTATGTTGATTACACGTATGGGAATTGTCTGAAATGTCCTTCTAACTGTATAACTTGTGAAAACAAATCCAAATGCACTCGGTGCAAAACAAATTTTTATGGGGAAAGGTGCAATGATGAATGCAACAAAAACTGTGTCGATGGTTTATGCGAAATTAATGGAACTTGTACTAATGGTTGCGATAATTCCAAGTATGGTGCTGGATGTTCCGAGAATTGTAGTCTTAACTGTATGCACTGTCACAGCAAATATAGTTGTGAAAAATGTTTACCTGGATTCTACGGTTTAACTTGTAGAGGAACATGCCCTGGTCAATGTTTTAATTGTACTTCAAATTCCAATTGTGAAGTCTGTAATCCCGGATTCTTTGGACCCCGGTGTGGTTATGATTGTCGTCCAGAATGTCTGACCTGTAACTCAGGAGATTCCTGTACTTCCTGTAAGGACGGCTGGTCCGGACGTTTATGCAAATGTAGCAAAAACTGCAAAAATGAAGATTGCAATAGCGATGGAATCTGCCAAAGCGGGTGTAACGGTTCATATTATGGGGAACGTTGTGATGTTTCCTGTCCTTCGAAGAATTGTCAAAGTTGTGATCGAATGTCTGGCAACTGTACAGAGTGCTCTAAAGGACTGTATGGGATGAACTGTACTGAGAAATGCAGTGGGTCGTGTTTGGGGAGTGCTTGTGATATGACCGGCGCATGTTTACGTGGCTGCCAGGATGGCTTAGATGGAAAAGAATGCACTAAAATCAGTAAGTTATAAACAAAAATATGTTTTATTATTGATTTGTCTATGATTAAAATATTTAACAAAACTGAACTGAATGCCGTACACGTAAGTCATTTGCAAAAATATGTATCATATTTCGATTTTTTTCGGATAAATAAGGTTTTCGGATAAATAAGGTTTCCTATGCTTGGTGCTATTTAGACTCTCTCAATGAAAGTTTGGTTTTAAGTGATAAATGTACATTCTAACAATGCATTGATATTAGAAAAGTATATATTTACATGTAAATGTGCTGCATATGTGAGTTTAGATCATTTTTAACAACTTGTTTTGAGTCAAAGCTGTGCAAATACTTTGATATTTATTCCACAAACTACATGAATCATCTTAGAAGAAAGATTTGATTAATTAAATAATAATGTTGACAAAATACTTTTCACGCAATTAGTTTTTAGCCCAGTAAACCATAAAAAAAAATTTTCGTAAAAAATCACAGTTTGTAACACCTTTTCTTATGTCTATAAACGATGTTGGACATGTTTTAAACAGTTATTTTGATGAATAACAATTTACAAAAATCTTACTGTTTTTATAATGAAAGCAAACATTATGTTCTTATTCACCAGATCAAACAAATATAAATTATTCTTAAACTACACTGTAAAAACACATACTAGTATGTCGGAACTGTTTCGCCAGCGGCTGTGCGACAAACCTCATATTTACATGTAATTCAAATTGGACAACAAGTACATTTATTATCTTCTGGTTGCATTATTGAAATTCTACATGATAAAAAATAAAAATTTGATTAAATTAGATATACAGTGAATGTAAAGGGAGGGGAGAGGGGGCTGTTGCACGTAAAGCAGCGAACCCTTAATGGTTTTAATTTCCTAACACCTAGACACAGGTTAACTATAGTCTGTCCCAAGATATTTTTGCTGCACATATGAACGATTCTTAATAAAAATACCCATATCTGTGAAAGAAATGCAATTGAAATCGATGAAAGGGAAAACCCCCAAGATAACCTCATTCACACATTATCATTATCATGGCGCATCTTTGCAAGGCTGCGAGGATGGATTTGCTGGACAATTTTGTACCGAATGTAAGTATTAGGTAGATCAAACCATTTATGATATTCTTTAGTTTTTTTTAATTTTAATTAATTAGATTTTAGAGTCATCAAACTCATACTTAGCACTATTTAATGGGTTGCACATTGTTAACCTATAAATAAAAAGTGGAATGAACAGTTCTTAACATACACATACAGTTGTTAAATATTAGCTTTGAAATAAATGATTAAGTTAGTAACTCACTCTCTCTCTCTCTCTCGATCGATCGATCGATACACTGTAAACAAATAAAACAAAAACATTTTCAATAAATTCATTATGCTAGCTCTTTGTATAAATTATCATCCTGATATGTCGCGAGAATTAACTGAATCGGATTCCGTCTTTGTTTTTTGTACGTACCGAAATTTATTTGACGGTGACATAACCAGTTTAAGACAATCACTAACTGAGCGTCAGATGTGAGTATTGTTGTACGACTTAAGTACCCGGTTGGTTTGATATGAAATCATATTTTGGTCATATGTGAAATGTAAAATGAATTCATGACGTTCAATTAAAATTGATTGAATTAAGAACTGTTCTCGAGTAAATTATACTTACGTTAAATATCCTTTAATTTTAATGATATTTTCCTTGTAAGTTTTTGTAAGTTGCAGGATTGATACCGGTATATGGCCGTTTTCGCCCCAATGGATCACAAGTAAGTTGAACCAGCTGACATGTAATATGGAATTAAACAATCCTAAGAATATTAGGGTTATGGCAACTCATTTCTATATATCAAATATGAAAATGATCAAAAAAAGTTCAAATTTAAACTGTGTCAATGAATTATTCAAATTATTTATCTAATTTTGCATGTTCCATCATTGTAAATAATGGAGTTTAGACATTACTGCAATCCTTCTTAGCTTGAAACAGATCTTAAAAATATTGTTACGCCATTATATGATTAGACACTTTTACTGAAAAAGAAACATTTATATATCAATGAATTTCTTTAAATTTATAGGATCGTCCTTACATTATGCAAAGAAAAAGATATTTAAATTTCAGGAGAAAATCATTTTTGTGGTACCTGATACAAGAGTCAAAACAGATTATAAACCCTGAAACATAAAATATAGTAAACCACTGTCGTGCAGTCTACTTCATATAACGGTAGAGAATATGTACGAGAAGTATTCAATGAAAGCACCAAAAGCAAAGGTAGGCACACCATATACACTTCGTCAGTTTTGTTCCCTAAGCGAACACGAAATATTCTTGAGTCTTCTGAACAGTCAATTTTTAAAGGTCGACTTGAAAAGTCGCTTTTGTACAATTTCCATGCAGTGTATTATTCATAATGTGGGGGTCTGTTTTAGCCTTAAAGAATTTACATCAACGTGTTTTTGCAACTATGTGGCAAAAGAACGATGGTTATTATTACAGGTATGAAACAAAGGTAGAAAACAGGTTTGTAGTTGAAGATGGATCATTCATTATTGCCACTTTCCTTAATTGAAGCATGCTGGATTTGTAATAGTACACTTTTTATTGCACATTTATGTTAACATGATTTTTTTCTCTTCTAATTTCTTTATATTGATGTTGATTTTTATTTTTTTCAGTACTAGTCTTACTAAAATTGATAATTTGGATTTTAATGATGCAAGTATTTTATGCTTTTCTACACCTATCTGAATAATGTAAATATGGTGATGTGTAAAAATGAATAATTTCTTCAAACATCTTTAAAAAAAGCTGGCTGTCTCGCCAGGATACTTCACAACAAAGCACACAGACAGATAGGCATCACACTGAAAAGATAAAGCTTACAACAAAACAAGCAATCAATGAAAAAAGACGTTTGGAGCTATGACAGAGATCCTTTCCAAAGATGCTTTACACTTAGTTTTAAAAAGGTAAATTTTAATTTATCAGCCTATACATGTAAAACTAATTAGCCGCTTGTCAAACGATAATAGGAAAGTAATGCATATTTCATGAATTCATGTCAGCTTTAAGCAGTGAATTCATGTACATGAAAGTCTTCACGTTGTCATTCCTAAATGTTTATCTTCTGTTTTCTTTTATAGGTAAAATATATAGATGCAAAAAAGGCATAAATGATGCTGCTGATATTTTAATTTAAACATATTTTATTGAGTAATCAAATGGATTGGGCAACAGGCAAAGCCTATATAAACCCTCTCAATGATGCTGCTGATATGAAAGACATCATATTATAACATTTAAAGACATCACCAGAAAGGTTAATTGACAAAAAAACCCACGGATTTTGTAAGTGTTGCTGAAACCAGTAAACATAAAGTAAAGGATAACTTTAATCTTGGTTTTCATTAACATACTTTCTAATTTCATACACATTTTTATATAATAAAATATGTGTTCATTCTTTTCTTTTTTATAATAGAACGAACTTCAGATACTTTGCATGCAGTTACCTGTAATTTTTGGACAAGTCCCTTTTTTTCATATGAGCATAATCAGTGAAATAAGTGAAGGTGGAAACAATCAAACAGGATTCACATTTAAAGGTAGCATTCTGAGGCGGCGTGGGCAGCCAGTATTGATGAGAGACTAAATCAGATTGTCAATTTTTATTGTATCATCCTATACACAATACACAAATCTAAGATCTAATCTTATTGAAAGTTTCAAGGATAAAAGTGCAAGATTTAATGACATATATAGACTATTAAAAATGTTTAAAAAGTCAAGTGTATCAAATTATAAGCGAGAAATGTTATTGTTTTCTGTTTACGAATAGATTACGATGCAAAAAATGATATGTTTTTTGTTATCAGTTTAAAGCTGCTATATAGGGAAGAATTAGCAATCCAGTATAAAGATACTGATTTATTTAGCTTAACTTGTTGCAGTCATCAGTCATCAATTGAACCTTTTGTTGCAAGAAAGTAATTTCATCTCTTTTGTGCAGAGACTTGTTTCATTTTCACCCAGTAAAGATGTATATATAAATAAATAAATTGAAACTTATTTACGAACGAGACACCATTATTGGCATGTTGCACTGTTTTGAGTGAGTCACTATCATGCCCTAAAGGGTACGTATTTCTTGATTAACAAATGTGATAAAAAAAAATTTAGAATGTTTGATCGAGAATTCATATTAAATGTTTTCAAATGAACACATGGTTTATGAATGGACTCTATATATAGAAAGAGTATCTACAGTACGTCCCGTTTTGTAATTTTAACAGGACATAGATCTGAGTTATACATGTACATTTATCATTATTATGTACGTAGATGTAGTTTAAATTTTGTGAATGTCGTTTGTGAATTCATGATACTGAATTGAATAGAATCAGTTTAGTGCGAATAATGTCGGTATTACGTTTAGATCTCCAATGATACTTTAGACGTTTTTTGTAATATATGTATATAATTATGTGTTCTGCTAATTGCCAAAGTTTTGAAAAATCAATTCGTACTTAATACATGTGCATCTTCTACAAAGAGACTTGCATTGTAAGGTGTTCAAAATGCAAACTAATAAGGTGTATGTGTTATTTTTTGTAAAAATTATTCTGTGGGTTTTTTTCGAGCACTTATTCATTGAGTGGTAATGATCTAAGTATGTTCTATAGAGCGTAAAAACAAAGCTTATTTAAAGTGTCATTTTATGTATAAGTTGCAACAGGAATAAAGTTGATATTAAGTTAAGGAAGATCATTATAACTTCGATATGTACAATTTTAAAATATCAGTTTTATAACATATTCTCATATATCTTCCTTTTATTAAACCAATTAAATAATAAATATGACATTTTTTAATATTTTCTGAAATGTGGTGATGAACAAATAGATTTGAAACTTGTTCTACTTCAATAAATTTGTATGAGAGCCAAACAATGACTTTGTTAAAATTATGTAAAGAAGGGATTATACATACATTATCTAGAGACCGATAAAAAAGTTGCTAATTAAGACATGCATTTTTGTAGTTTTTTTTATATTAAAAAAGATGTTTTTTATTCAGGTAAAAACGTAATTTTACTAAATGATATCGAGTGGGAACCCTCCTTATTGCTTAATCACGTAATGTTGTGATTTTTTTTCCATTGAAGATAAAATTAACCTTGTTTAAGTTTTGGATATGTATAAGACAATGGTATTCCCCTTATACATTCAATGAAAATGCTATTTGCAGTATTATACCTTGTTACAAATAATGGAGTAATTTTCGAACATGATTGCTTTTAAAATCGCTTTCACACAAACGAAGTTGACCCATGACTGCGAGCTGGTCAGATCCAATTAGCATCTATACTTATAAATTAAGGCTTTTTGTAAATAAACTACGAAATGCCTGCACCAGTGTTAGTACTTTTACATATGGTATTTCGACACATGTGAGATGAGATCCGTAAGCTATTATTGAATTAATTGTACCTGATTAGTAATTTTTGTTAAATTAATATTTTAAAAAACCTACTTTCATTTTCGATACACTAGTATGAGAGTAAGGTAGTGGACACGCATTGGCGGATCCAAGTCAGTGGGAGTTATCATCAAAATATATGCTTGCAATGAAATATTAAATGAACAATGAATAAATTAATATGGAACTTAATTAGATTATACATAGAAAATAAGATTTTACAAATGTTGAATAAATGAAATAAGGTAATTCGTTTCTTAATTGTGCAATTTTAGTCATATTAGATTGAAACTAGCAAAGCGCGACCTCTCACGAGCGAAAAAAATAGAAATTTCCAGAAGGGGGTTACCAAAAACACGGTTTAACTAATAAACGTCATGGCGAAAAATGTAGGACGGGTTCATCATGCATTGCGGGCAGATAGTCATACCTTAGATGGGACTCTTTGGTTAATGAAAAAAACCCAGAAAAAAACCCCGGAAGAATTTGATGCGATTTTAATTTTAATGGAATTTATTTTCTAGAATGGGTTGCTCAGGAATGTGGTTTGACTAATTTACATGTATAAACGTTAAAAGGAGAGGAACTTGTAAGTTGTTAGAACCTACTAGTATTAGAACCTGTTTCTAATTCTTTTTTTAATCAATAAAATATGTTCAAAACAATAAACGTTGCTATTCATCTACTTTACATGGGTATGTTAAACTTTGTTAAAGACACTCTATGTACCCTTAAACACCGTTTACACACTCCATAAAATAATGAGTGTTATAGTGCATGCGCAGTTATCAACCAAAAAAAATGGGATTTAGCAAGTCATATTGCAGTGTACAAATGTTACCAAATAACTCAAATGCAATCTCCATTATATCACTCTGATAATCTGGGACGAAAAAAGAATAATGCTAGCTTCTTTACCATTAAGAGGATTTTATATAAAGGCATCATTCATGTTTCATGGACCACTTCATGTCAAAATGGATATTCTATACAATTTATGTATGTCATCTGTCAACTGTTAACACCGTTTGAAATTCTGCATGTATATTGCGTCAAATCGAAACTGACTTTGGAATTGTATACATAAAAGACAATGATCAAGCTTTCTGTTTTTACCGAAGATGGTGAGATGATAACAAGACTATTATTGGGATAAACAGGACGTGGTCTGATGAGATAAACTAAGGCTCATTTTCCGTTTCTTTAAGTACTAACACAATTCAGCTAGTATACTTCTTCTTTTCCAAACTAGCCCGTTGCCTTTCACGGATAAACTTAAGTGGAGGAAAACAGGTTTTTCTTAACAAACCCGGCGTTTTACTTTGAAACGAAAGTTGGGAAATCCGTCAATTTCCAAAAACAGATTATGTTATCTCCTCTAGCGATTTTGCTCACATCTTCTGTGAATAATCTCAATTCTCATTGGAATAGGTATAAAATAAATTTTAATAGGCTCATGAAGCTTCAAAAAAGTAGCATAAAACAATTGTTCAAATAAATGAAAGAGTATATATGATTGTTTTAACCTTCCTTATGTATCATAGTTATGATCGTGTAAGTTAATTGTTTTATTGAAGAATATTTCAATCATTAAAGAACAATTTTATTTCAAAATTAATAATTGTAAATCACCGCTTGGTAAATTTGTTAGTAAGTTTATATACCAAGCCGATTACTCACTTATTTAAAGGCGCCGTGGCCGCATCTAAACAATAGTTTGCAGGAAAATTAATTCTTGTTCCGCAAATTCTTTAAATTATGGTGGCAAATGCCCAGTGAAGACCATTTTCTCTGTACGATTCCTAAAATGTTTATTACAAAAATCATTACTCGATACTATATATACACTTTTGAAGCTTAATATAGTTAAATATGTGCACAAGTATAAGGCATTCTTTTCATTTGCGTTGGTTGAAAATTTGCGAAGTTTGAGTCTATCCTTTTTAAACCAGTGTTTTTATCTCTTTAATAAACATGTATGCCTTAGAGTATATACAGTTTTTGGTTAAAATTTGGTCACTATGAACTAGATTACATGTAACACTGGGAAATTGCAGAAAAATGTCGCAAAAAAACTTCTTACTTTAACGATTCATGTAATATGAAGATGTAGACTAAAATACGAAGCACGTAGTTGTTGACTAAGTATTTTAACTGATGTCAGTTTAAGTTAATCAGTCATACATGCTCTGTACAACGATGGTTGGGTCGTGAACTTGACGTTGCCAGGCATTAACCTCCTGAATTATCTCAAGCATAGGATCTGGTGATTCTGGAACAACGGCATCCTCGGACCAGAACTTACACTGAAATTGTTTCGCAGGCCTTAGTTAATGACTAGAGTTACCAAAAAGTTTTATCAAAGACAAAACATTGCTTAAGTAGATGTCAAATGATCAAACAAATAAACAACAAAATACTATACATGCGTTTTATAGATTTATTGGCGATAATGGCCACGGCTGCTTGATATTAAAATGAATACAGAATACAAGGTGAAACCTGGGATCAGCTGTTCACCCGTAAAAAATTATACCTTATTCATTAATACTTAAACATATTATATAAACCATTAAAAGTCCATTTGAGCACTACTGGTAAGCTGAAATATTCGCTGGCAAGCTCAGCAGTTGTCCCCACAGATTAGGCAGCCGTGACGAATGGGGTCGACTCTTATGGTGGCAGCTTCATCTTGAAAAATTTAATCTGCAGAGCCAGAAAACATCGAACTATGAAATTGTATTCAATTTAAATAACATAAAATCCTATAGGGCCACCGGATATATGAAGGGGAGAGATGGGTTGGTCAAATTCAAAGCAGCGACTGATGGGATGTTCTGCAGGGAGTCTGTGACGTCACAAGTTCAAGCTAATATCCCAAAGTGCACGCGATGACCAGCTAATATGCGTAAAGTCCCCAAGGGTTGGAGGGTTATCATTATGGTGAAGATATTTAGCTTTGATAAACCGATTTAACTTCGATGAGTTAAATCCAAATAATTTTAATTTGCAAAGTATTGTTTTGTACAGCTGTACTTGCACAGTTGATTAAAAACGGAAACACTCCAGAAATAAATTGCTTAAAAATTACATTCCACAACAAGAAAGTAGAATGTGAACATAGCAGATATTATGAGAAAAACGTTTGTTTATTATTACTTAGGTGTTTTAGTTTCTGCTGGTAAAAGGTTAAAGACAACTACACCAAAACTACAATTACTGACCAATAATCCCTGGCCGTCTTTAGAAATAAAGATACTAGATGATATCCCGCACAAGCGCGGGAATTAACAAATTACTCTTTAAAATGATACGATGCTAAATATGTAGAACCAATTTTTTTCATTTTTGGAAATACTGTGTCCACAAATTTTCGATGACGCGTTGCTTCAGACCCATTATATACGCTCTCAGTCAGGGATATGAAAGATGCATGGAACAGCCATATTAACATTTTTTTTAGTTCGCTTCCGCGACTAAAATTACAGTGCCAGAAACTTTGTACAGAAAAATCTTTTTTATCAAGAAGTAGACATAATTTAATGATTAATTTCAAAAGTATATATCAGATTGGTTAAGTAAGGTAGAACGCTTCATTTTATCTTACAAAAATATGTATACTCAAAACACGTGATGACGTTTATATTTGTGCTCATGGCGCATGAATTACCAAAGTGTATTCGTAAAAAATTGAACGTCGCAGATTTCAAATGCAAACATAAGGGGAAATTTTCACTGAATGTAAATATTTTTCAATAATTAAGTAACAGGTAAAAATCAGTTACAGCTTACCGACATCATATTCTACGTTATGAAATACTAAAGGTCTAAGCAGTTACTCTGGTGTAGGCGTTTTGTAGTTTAATTGGCGAAATGTCTTAATTTATAAGTATAGTATTACAATGAAAGAAATGTAAGATGCTGTAAAGTATTTTCATGCAAAAGGCAATTTGTGTTTAGCACTACACAAAGATTTATCATGATGATGATAATACTGTTTACTGTTTTTAGTGTGATGATAGGTTTTTCCTTACTTTAATATGTATTATCTTTTAAAAGTCAGCTGCTGGTTTTAAAAAAAAGAAATATTATAGCTGACAGTTGCATCAGAAAAGGTAATGCCATAGAGTTCACGATGTATTATATAAACAGATGAATAGTTTACAACTTAATTACTGAACCATTTAAAACACCACAAATTAAAGAGAAATCTGTTCGCCCAATTAAGGTTTAAGGTGGTATAGGACATTTGTCGATATAAATGTAGATTCTACAACATTTATTGCCGAGATCAAAGAGATGCCGCGGACATTATTCTCCAATATACCATAAACGTCATCAGTAAATTATTAGATCAGAAATACCTATTTGTCTCGCACTGACCATGAAAGTACAACTTCAAACCGTAAAAAGTTTTAAAACTATGTCAATTTCACGTGTTAGTTCCAGTCAAAACGATGTGTATTGCCTCAAATGTTTATTTTTAAGAGATCAATGCGGCTGTTTCTGTGACCTCCCTTGCACATTTTCACTGCGTGTTTTTACATAAAATATATAACGTGTAGTAGTAATAATCGTATTAAATTGCCCTTAAAATATTAGGAACATGGTTCAAAGATATTTTATAAATAAGTAAAGAGTATTAAAAATCCAAATAAAAATTCCTTACGTCTGCATGTGATTCATTTGATCGATACACACGTTAACATTACTAACAAAACCATTGGTGTTACACGGAACTGCCGTCAAAATGACCTAAATCGTTTCTCTATAGGAGAAACGATCTGTAGAAATACTGGGCTGTTAGAAGAATATAAATAAAGTTCTTGTTATCATGAATGTTGCAGGAAAACCTCCTCGGTCTCGAAATGTTGTTTGAAATATAAAGGCCTCGGCTAACGCCTCGGCTTTTATATTTCAAAACAGCATTTCTCGACCTCGAAGGTTATATTGCAACATTCACGAAAACTTCACTTTATTTCTTAATTAAATATATTATAATTGAAATACTTTAATCGGTTTAGAATTTTCAGATTTTAAAATATTTAACAAAAAATAGTTTTTAAAAATATCTGGAGAGGTAAAAGTTGTATAACCCCGATCAAGATTCGAACTCATGACTTACATATTCGCAGTAAACCCTCTAACCCACTGCGCTACGCTGTTAGATGACAAAATTGGGAAAGAACCCGTTTCTTTAATTACATCTCATTTTATTGTTTACTTCGACAAATAAAACGTCACAACATGGAAGTGTTTCATACCACCAAAAGGAAGGGAAAAAAACCAAAGAGCTGGAAACAGAATCTGAAGGAAGTTATAACGTTAAACAATAAATCTAACGAATCCCTGTAGGTTGAAACTTGTTAAATTCGCCGATTTGGAGGACATTGTTGCAAATAAATTGTAGTATTTAATGCAGTAGGTTTTGATCCTCTATTCTTGCAACATTTTTAATTCTTCTGAAATATATTAGACCTCCTCGAACACAATGCCAAATTAACCACATTGAATTAAAGTGTCACAAGAAAATTATATATTTTCAGAGTTTAGTAAGGGACTATATTTTGTGGCGGAAAGTTTTCAGAAAGAAAATGAAGAATTGTTATAACTCAATATCTTTATAGTACTGTTATTTAGTTTCCAAAATTTTAACGCAAACTAAAATTCCAGATAGTTTGTGTATTACGATAAATTCATTTTGTTCTGAAAAACATTTTTGAACAATATTTTGATATTTCTATCGATATATTTTGGCATATTTATCTTATTATTCGTGCATATCTAGCTTATTATTCGTAGAAGTCAAGAAAATATTAACTCCAATTTTTGCCCAAAATTGGCTTATTTTATGTCATATATCAATTATTGGAAATGTGACCCCTACCTTTTTTTTTAAAACTTTTTTATGAGACATTAAATGTGTGTCTATTTGTATGCCTAGATTAGGAAAGTTGGCATTACGATTATATTTTTTATTTGCGTTACAATTTAATTACTTCAAAATTTTGCAACAATCTTTACATTTCCTGTTGTATTCATTATGTACTGGCATTTGAAACCACCAGTAAAGCAAGGTTTTTGAAACTTTGACATAGGCATTACTTTTATAGTCACTACATTTGTTCAACTTCATACTGTATTGAAATCATAACTAAATAATAGTTCTAACAATAAATATTTGTTTGACTTCTTCAAATAATCAATTTCCATGGCATGAAACAACACGATTTGTAACTGTTGCTGAATCCAAAATACATGAAGTGAAGTGTTACTTTAATCTTATTTTTCATCTACACACATTTTAATTTCATTTCAATTTTTATAAATATACACTTAACAAAATTACTCAGTGTTCACCCTGATAAATAGTTTAATTTGAAAAATTACGAAATAAAAGAATGTGAAATTTTCAACATTTCATAATTGATATATGTCTTTTCATCAATAGCTAGCACTGATATAATAACTAAAGACAACACCGACTGAAATCAATTACCCGTGACGAAACGTCAAAACATTAAATTGGTATTTTTCTGCGCGTTTAATTTTTTGTGACTGATATTAGTCTTTTGCAATAGTATAAAAAAAAACATTTAACATGACCAAAATGACCAAAAAGAAAACAGCCAGACCTGTTGGAATATTGGTGTCTGCATTGTTTCTATGACAGATTGTACCAACTTAAATTGATGTTTATTTTGTCCTCGGCATTTTTTTTGAATATCAAGCAATCTGAAGGAAACGTTATTTTGTAATAATTTTTCTCCTGTTTAAGTGTGACGTCATTTCAATCGGCAAATTAAACCAATCCAAAAGCACTGAGCAAAAATCAACAAAACCGGAAGTGTTTGTGAAATAAAGCAAAGGTCAAGGTTTCGGGTCGCAACCAGTGTCAAGTTCAAAGCATAGTTTTTAACTATTTGAAAATTAAGTTAAATTAAATATTATACATCATACTGGATGGACACTTAAAAGTTTTATAGAGTGTATAATATTGTTTTGGTTATATCTAAATTTTATTCAATTTTGGGAGTTGATTTTAATCAACTCTCCTATGCAGTCACTCTGACAAACGGAAAGTGAAACAGTGAATTTGGCAATGTACTTGATTTAGCGGTTGCTGCATTCCGCCAAAAAATGCAAAAAAAACACAGCCAAAGGTAGTTCGTTTACAGTATAGCACAGGACAGCGCATCAGTGTTGACTGAAATGTACGCAAAAACTTTGGATTCCCAAGCGAGGTGGTGGTGGTTGTAAAAGAAACATAGATTCATAACATCGATATTGATTTAAATAAATAGTGCAACATTGATTAAGATCAAGGAATAAATATTTACACACCAATTTTTTTCTTTAAAATATGTTTTGGTATGTACAGCGGGGGAGGGGGGCTGTAGTCAAGCCACACCTTTCCTGGATTGTTTTTTTCTTCAAACAATAAATTGTTATGTACACATATCTGCATACATGTACTATATGGTCATTTATAGTTATAGAATATCTGACATTTTGCTGCCGGAATTTAGGTTCAGTTCTCTTAAATCTATCACAATTTTGCAAGTCGATAAAAGTGGTAACCTTAGTTCCGGCTTAGCATATAGTTACCTTAGAAGAACCTATTAGCATGTCCGTGCATGGATATAGAGGAGAGAGTCGCCCACCTCATGTCAAACAAAATTATCTCTCAGAGCCTCCTTCCTCACGGGAAAGGACTATGTGCGGTATGGTCAAATATCTGCCCCCGATTTCAACCAATTTTTAAATAGTATCGTATAAAAATGAAATCTTCACAAATCATTGTAAAGAAGATGCCTATAACTGTAATCTTGATTTTAGTCATCATTGCTCACTCGCTATTTATCTATGACGTCACTTAAATGACCTAATTCCCGCAAATTTGCAAACAAATGAAGATATTCTCATTTTTGCTCTATATTTTGCATTCGGAAGTATAGAGCGCAGGTCTGCTCAAGTGCGATTTTAACATATGTTTTTCTTCAGATAGTTATACATATTATACTATAAAATGGTACTTGAGCAAGCCTGCGCTCAATGTTTCCCAGTCGAAAAACCATCGGAAAACACCCATATTTTGCTGCAAAACATCAATTTATCAAAATAATGCAATATTCATGACGTCATTTCTACATTATGAGGTCACTGTGGTGATAACCTTTTACACCTTTATTTCCAATATGATTTTAACTATCTTTCACCTTATTTTAAAGCTCTTTCTGAAACTATGATTTTGGGGGGCAAAAATTGCATAAAACCGCACATAGTCCTTTTCTGAATCCGGGCATCGTCCCGTACACTAAGCATTTCACACATGTTTATCCATGATGAATGTGTTTGTATAATATTTATAGAGAAGATGTCTTCAAGATCTAGAAAAATTCACCCAAAAGGAGGGGGCTGAAATATAATGTTGTTGGGAGGGGGGGGGGGTGTCTGACTTCCTCCCTCTAGATCTACACATATAATTCCCAACTCTTTGTAAAATGGGGTTTTCTTTGGTACCTATAAAAATATATATAATGCCAGTTGACTGTTGAATGTCATATACACACCGCCTCCTTTACATTAAATGTTGTAACCCATTGAGTTATTAGGCGAAGCAGAGGCATATTCCAGGTGTTTGGGTGGGGTGGGGTTTTTTTTGGGAGGGTGGGGGGTCATTGCTCCATAAAAACCAATTTGGATCCGATGCATAGTGTTGATTATAAAATAAACACGATTAGGCATTTTTGTGTCTTGCACGTTTTTTCTAAATATAGAGGGAGGGCAACCTTGACTTTCAGGTTAACAAACTGATACGCTTTCTCGTTTTGTTTACTTGGATGGTGGCATGGGTTGGTTTCGCAGGAAAGATCCCGTCAAATTTTACCCAAAAAATGTAAACATGAGGTTTGGGTTATTTTAGGGGTAAAAAATGTTCTAAAATATTTATTTCTTATATTTTGTGGATCAAGGGCTTATGTCTTTATCATTGACAAATGACACTTTAGATGCGAAACTGTGCCCTCAGTTTTCACTTTCGATTTTACAGTGGAAAAAAGGGGGTGCCTCTCTCTCACTCGAATGGAACGTGAATAATTTCAAAACAATTCTTGAATATTTGAATTAATAAACATTAGGCTGCAAATCCTATCGTAGTGTATGGGAGTCGCCAGGGACAAGAGAGTATAATTGGACCTACGTATATGAAAAAAGCGAATAAGGGACAATTCTTCAACATATTTTGAAATGGACCCAGGCTAATCTAAAAAAATGTTTTATGTAAGTTGTACATTTTTTATTCCGCAATGTCTGAAATGAGCCCTGATCATGTCTCCCATATATATAAACGAGTTGAAACATATTCTAAAAATCAACGGAACAGAAAACCGGAAATACAACAAGAATCAGCTTTACCTTTCCTCCACATATAGAAACATTTTCATCTTCATCTTTAAAATTAATATGAATTAATATCTCGCATTTCAGCAAAGAGTGAAGAAATAATTAGACATAACTATGTAATACACAAATTTCAAATAACAAAGCAACGTGTAATATAAGATGTAAATTACTAATTTTCGATTTATTTTTAATTGCTACAACAACAAAAAAGGAATGTCCCGGGGCCCCATCTTCACCAAATATGAAGGCCCAAATATGGGATACAGGGTGTGAACAAGCCTCTTGAAAGAAATCCCATGATACCTGTATTATACGAAATGTCACATTTTCGCCAGGCTAGCTAAGCCTGTTACTGGTCGTGTAAACCCAATTCCTTTTGAAGGTCGAATGGGCTGTCCCAAGGCCCCATCCTCACCAAAAATGAAGGCCCAAATATGGGATACAGGATGTGAGCCAGCCACTTGAAAGAAATCATATTATAACTGTATTTAACGAAATGTCGTATTTTCGTCAGGCTAGCTTATCTTCTTACTGATCGTGTAAACCCAATCCTTATGAGGGTCGACTGAGATTTCCCGGGGCCCCATAAAATATGAAGGCCCAAATATTGGAAACAGGGTGTGAGCAAGCCCCTTGAAAGAAATCCCATTATAACTGTAATATACGAAATATCGCATTTTCGCCAGGCTAGTTAATATAAGCCTGTTACTAGTCGTGTAAACCCAATTCTTTTTGAGGGTCAACTGGGCTGTCCCGGGGCCCCATCCTCACCGTATACAAAGGCCCAAATATGGGAAACAGGGTGTGAGCCAGCCCCTTGAAAGAAATCCCACTATAACTGTATTATACGAAATGTCGCATTTTCGCCAGGCTAGCTAAGCCTGTTACTGGTCGTGTTTATTATGTCAATGTTCAGGTTAGGTCATCAAGTAATAATTTTTACTATAAAACTGTTTTTTTTTTAATTGAAAAGGGAAGTTTATATGAAATTTACGTTTATTAGCATATTTACGGTAATTTGAATAGCGAACCGACAACAGAATTCTATTCGCTTTTCGAATAGTGAATAGCAAAATGCAAATAGAACTTCAACTTCTGAATGCCACTTTCAAAGAAGATTTTAAAAATCAACTGTATCATATTGTAAAGAGAAACATTGATGTTAAGTAGTAGATTACTATGCAAATATGATTTGTAATGTTGGTATCAGTTTTAAGCTGCTTCATAAGGAAAAGTTACATGAAACAATTCATTGCGAAGATACTGATGTGTTTATCCTAGCATGTTACAGTAATAAGTCATTAATTTCATCTACTGAACCTTTTGTTTGCAAGGAAGTTATTTCATCTCTTTTATGCAGAGACTTGTTTCATGTTTACCCAGTAAACGTGTATGAGTAAATTGAAACTTATTCAGAAAAGAGACCAACTTGAAGACATTTGCAATGTTTTAAGTGAGTCAGCATCAGGTCCTTAGAGCCAGGATACGTACTTATATATCAGCAAAAGTGATTAACAAAGTTTTTAGAATTTTTGAATTCCTGTTAAATGTTCACACTTAGACACAAGATTTATAAATGCACTCTATATCTACAGTGGATCTCAGAATTTCCCGTTTTGTAATTTTGAAGTATCTACTAAAAAGACTTCCAATGTCTTTAAAGAGAGCAAATGAAGTATGTGTGCTAGTTTCACATTAATTCAAATGTTTAAGTGATTTTTTTCGAGATGTAATTTATAGAGTGATATACATATACATGTTCTATTGGGCGTGGAAGAAAGCTTGTTAAGTGCTTTTTTTTGCACTTCAGTTGCAACAGGGATACATTTGATTTGATATTCTAAAGTAAAGAAATTGTTTTGAAGATAAGTTTGAAAATATAAAGTTTTGAAATATCAGTTTTGTAACATATTCACACCAATTTTCATTTTAATCAATCAATGAATAAAAGTGATAGAGGTTATGACTTTCTTAACATTTTTATAGCTTTTTTATAAGGTATTGTTTTATCAAATAAAAAGAAATTACTTTAACCAAAAAGATCCAGAGAAGAAGTCCATCCAATTGCTTAGTAAGGTATGATAGTGATTTTGTTTAGTTAAAAAAATAGTCAGTTTAAGTTTTGGATATTCGTAGCATTTCAAATACATGAATAAGAGAGTTGTAGATAGCTTTGGTCTAGTTCTTATAAAAAATATTATATTGCAGTATGTTATTAAAATCAATGGAGCAATTTTCTAATGCGCTTCCTTTTAAATTTGGTACGCGTAATCTTCAGACCACAAAAAATAACTAATTCGTAACACTTATTGTACTTCAATATTTTAAATCATTATCATCATTTGGGCAGAGAAAATGGAGCGCCTATGAAATGTTCATACTACAATAATGAAACTCACTACACGCTAAGAAAAGAGATTCCACGGAGGCTTCAATGGAGAAAAATGAAATTAAGGCAATCTGGCAGGTTAAGGTATAGTATACGTTTATACTCACAATGAAAAAAAATCCACTGATGATAATGAAAAATAAAAAATTTTACACTATGATTGAGATTTTCTTAATTGTAAAGATAATACGAGTTTCTAAACTCTTTTAAAAATAAAATACAGTTTATAAGTAGCAGTGGCACTAAATAAATAGAAAACACCAAGTTTTCATTCACAGGTTTTATATATATTTCAGTCCGAATTTCCTCTGTCAGTTTTCAAATTCCTACTTATATTTGAATCAATTTAACAAAAATCCGAATGATGATAATACTAAAACATTTATAGTTTTAAACTTAGTATATTGACCAAACTCTGCTGGCATAAAATTTATATGAGGTGAATGATCACAATTTTGAGATATGGTGTCTTTTATCGTTTTTAAGCATTTTTCAATATTTCTGTAGTATGTATAGTACGATTATTTTAAAGAAAAAGTGAGACTAAACCAAAGAAAAATATTCAAAATCATGTTGCCTAAAAAATAAAATCTTAACTTTGAATATTAGAGTAGTACCATAAATATTTCAATGGAAAACAAAATATGAAAAATTTAGTCCGAATTTCCTCTGTTTTGCTAAAAGTCCAACTTTGTTTAAGCCTTATTCCATAATATAGTAAAAACATTGCATTTTATGTCAATAATTATTTCATTGCAAGGATATATTTTAAAGCTTACTTCCACTGACTTGGATCCGCCAAAGCATGTCCCCCAACACTGGATGAAATATCTGGTTTCAGCGCTGCGGAAACCCTTTGGAAACTCTGCGGAAACTTAAGGTTACTTTAAGTTTCCGACAGGTTTCAGCACGGAAACTTCAAGTTTCATTAAGTTTCCGCAGTGCTGAAACTTAGGCTGTCCATGAATCCAAATGGTTTCCGCAACGGAAACTTACTGAAACTTGAAGTTTCTGCATAGTTTCAATCTCCATATACGTTTGGGATACATATTGTTTACAAATGGTTTCCGTGACGGAAACTTACTGAAACTTGAAGTTTCTGCATAGTTTCAACCTCCATATACAATTGGGAAACATATTGTTTACAAAGGGTTTCCGCAACTGAAACTTACTGAAACTTTTTATATTTTTGCTTTCACAAAAGCTGAGCAAGGTTTCTACTTTATGTAAAAACAAAACAATTTCAAACAGTTCCAAATTTATTTTGTTCAAAAATCTGAAATTGTTTCCAATAATAAATAAAATACAGCCAAGATACAATAATGGAGAAACATCCATATGGCAATTCCCTTATTAGGGACTTTTATTTAAACAAGAGGCCCAGGGGCCACATCGCTCACCTGAGCAACAATTGCCTTAATTCTGATCAAATTAGCATTACAGTATCAAAATATCTTGACAACTAAGTACAGTAGATCTTGCTAAAAAAAATTGAAAATCTGCCAATTTTTATCCACCTCTTTCTTTTGGTAAATACCAAGCCCCTCTTGTTGCTGTACCTGTAAGAAGATTTTTCTCTATTCCTATATACCCCCCCCCCCCCCATTTTGTGGCCCCACTTTTCTCTATGGTATCATGGTTACATCAAACTCAGATTTGGGCTTTCCTGGCCTAATAGTTTTGAGAAGAAGATTTTTTAGAGATTTTCTCTATGTATAAAAATGTATCCCCCATTGTGGCCCCGCCCTACCCCCAGGGACCATGATTTGAACAAACTTGAATCAACACTACCTGAGGATGCTTCCATTTTAATTTGATCTTTTCTGGCCAAATTGTTTTTGAGAAGAAGATTTTTATAGATTTTCTCTATATATTCCTATGTAAAACTTGATCCCCCCAATTTTGGCCCCACCCTACCCCCGGGGACCATGATTTGAACGAGCTTGAATCTACACTACCTGAAGATGATTCCATTATAATTTGAGCTTTTTCTGGTTTAATAGTTTTTGAGAAGAAGATTTTTTAAGATTTTCTCTATATATTCCTATGTAAAAATTCATCCCCCTATTGTGGCCCCACCCTACCCCCGGGCACCATGATTTGCACGAACTTGAATTAACACTATCTGAGGATGCTTCCACTCAAATTTGAGCTTTCCTGGCCTAATGGTTTTTGAGGAGAAGATTTTTAAAAATTTTCTCTATATATTCCTATGTAAAACTTGATCCCCCAATTGTGGCCCCACCCTACCCCCGGGGACCATGATTTGAACAAATTTGAATCTACACTACCTGTAGATGCTCCCATTTTAATTTGAGCTTTTTTGGTCCAATACTTTTTGAGAAGAAGATTTTTAAAGATTTTCTCTATATATTCCTATGTAAAACTTGATTCCCCAATTGTGGCCCCACCCTACCCCCGGGGACCATGATTTGAACAAATTTGAATCTACACTACCTGTGGATGCTCCCATTTTAATTTGAGCTTTTCTGGCCCAATAGTTTTTGAGAAAAAGATTTTTAAATATTTTCTCTATATATTCCTATGTAAAACTTGATCCCCCAATTGTGGCCCCTCCCTACCCTCGGGGACCATGATTTGAACAAACTTGAATCTACGCTACCTGAGGATGCCTCCACACAAGTTTTAGCTTTTCAGGCCAAATAGTTTTTGAGAAGAAGATTTTTGAAAAATACCAACAAATTTTCAATAATTCTCAATTATCTCCCCTTTAAAGAGGGCGTGGCCCTTCATTTGAACAAACTTGAATCCCCTTTACCTAGTGGTGCTTTGTGCCAAATTTGGTTGAAATCTGCCCAGTGGTTCTTGAGAAGAAGATGAAAATGTGAAAAGTTAACAACGACAACGACGACAACGACAGACAACGGACAAATTGTGATCAGAAAAGCTCACTTGAGCCTTTGGCTCAGGTGAGCTAAAAATGATAAAATTGCACAAGAAAAAAAACTCCCATAGAAATCTTTACATTTGTATTTTTTTTCATCTCGATTAAATGCCTATCAAATCTCCCTTTAAAAATGCAACAAAGATCTTACTTTTTAAAAAATATGAATGCAATTTACAAAATAACTGCACGTACATGAATAAACAAAGAAAACTTCACTGTTACATGAACATGATACACTTGTCTCAATTTGTTTTGAACTACAATGAATATGTACACCATAAAATATTTCTCAAAAGTCTAAAGTATCCATCTTTAAAAAAAAAAAATACACTACAAGATAGTAGTTGACTATAGAGGTATGACCCAGATTTGATTTGAATATGTCAATAAATTCCAAAATGAGGTCAAAGTGACCCACTTACAAGTTGGAATAAACCTTTTCTTTGTTAGTAATATAATCTAATGTTTTACAATAGAACAGGATTTGATATCATTTTTTTGATAATCCATTAAGTCCAAAGTGAAATTTTCATTTCCACCCATGATGTACCAACTGATCAGATTTTAATATCATAAGCCTGTCAGTATTTAATAGATGACCCAGAGGGGGATATGAAAAGCTTGTTAGCCAATAAAAAGCTAACAATGGTGCAGTCTGTCAAATCATGTGCAAAAATATGATGTACACATTTAATTAATTATGCTGATTGCAACACACTTCATTCCTGATGAATATTCTTCTTTACACATGGTTTACCTTCCTACATTTCACTACTTTACCTACATTAATATTTTTAAATCCAAGACATGAAGTAAAATATACATTGTTTATATATGACAAGTATTACTACATGTACATGTACTTGCTTTTTGTAGCATGAATGTATAAAATACAAAGTATCACACAGATCATTCACCTTACAATTCTCATCAATACCAGCATTTTACTTAATATGATATAAAAGCTAATTCCAATTATATATAAGTTACATAACACAGATTAAAATAAAACCCACATGGAAACAACTTTCCATCCATGTAATTTTGTTATATAAAAATTGTAATACATGGGGTATATGTTGTCTTTATATATTTTCATATACGACATAATTGAATATTGTTTGGTGTATTTTATCATTTCTATGACCCATGCATTCATCTCCTAATGCAGTGTTTTTACATTTAAGATTGGTTTCTTAATTTTTCATATATTGCTGCAAATAAAAACTAAGTTATCAATAAATGTTTAAACAAAGAAAATGGAAAAAAAAGTAGTTAACACTTATTAACTTGGAGGTGTGAGAATATATGTTACATGGAGTCTAATATTTTATGCAATATTTGCAAATATAACAAATTATTTAAGAAAATGAAAGTTAATATCTGCAAGGTCTAATCAATCATTTAATAAGTCAAAACCATGTGATTTTCTAAGATTCTAGCTTACAGACAGACATTGTAATATACTGGTATTTGATCATATAAAAAAAAATACTTTTATAGTTTATAGGTTTTTGAAATGAGAATACTTTACAGTTAAAAAGTCTTGTTCTGCAGAGGTTTAGTCGGGTCGTAGAGATGTGTCCATTCGAATCAATAAGGAGTGTCCTTGGCTGTTGTTGATGTAACCCGAGTCGTAGTTGATGGAAATAGGCCTTTTTTGGGACTTTCGAGCATTGTCCAGACCGATGAAGCACTCATATGATCACATCATAGCTACAGCAGACTTAGTAGTTCTGGACAGTGGTAGCATTAAAATTCTTCCCTTACCAAAGTAAAATTATTGCTGCAACAATGCCGCAATATTGCGGCAATATTGCAGCAACACATTTTTTTACCAGAAACCAGATTTTAAGACTAGTGAAATGTTGCCGCTAGCTGCAACAACTTCTGGTAACATTTTGGCAATACTGCTGGAGTGTTGCCGCTAGCGGCAATAACTTCTGGCAACATTCTGGCAATACTATTAGAGTTATTTCTGTAAAAAATTATATTAACATGCACCTAGAATATTGCCACTAGCTGCAACGACTTCTGGTAATATTCTGGCTACACTCAGTATCATACTGCCAGAAATAATTTTCTGGTAACATCTACATGTATTTGATAATTTTAATCATGAACTAATTTATACACAATATATATTATTCGATCTGGCAATACTGCATCATATTTGATTTCTGCTTTAATTAAAATTTAAGGAGAAGCCAAGTAGTGGAGGGGGGTTAAAAATTGTCAATTATTTAGATATAATTTCAGTTATAACACCTCAAAATTTGCCAGAAGTTTACCACAAACTTGTCTTTTTCCTCTGATTTATTATGCTTACCGAGCTTGCAAAAGCTTTAGCAGAATTTAGACTTATAAAATTTTACACATTCAGCACAAGTCTAAAACTGGTAAATAATTGCATGAATTGCTTTTGTATGTTCATGCCCCCCCCCCAAAAAAAAATTAATAAGTCGAAAAAATTAAATCTAATAAATATTTTATGATTAAAGTCTTATTCTAAGAAAGTCTCAATTAAAAAAATCCAGTGATATTCTCTTCAATGGCATATAACTGTTATGCATGGTTAATTACGATGTTTCACTATTTTAAAGACAGTTTGAATCACACAACCCCCCCCCCCCCAACTCATGTTTTACGTGAATACCCACCTGTCTGTTCTTTTGTAACGGTATGTTCTTTTTTTATTAAGTTAAAATATCAGTCTACTTAGATTTGAGTATCTAAACTGCTCGATGCATGTTGAATGAAGAATTTTCGTATGCTGTTTGTTTCCACTTTTACTTTCGTTTCAATGTTAAGTTACGCGCGCGCTGATTGGTCGATCAAATCGCTAGCCGCCAATTTTCACATTCGAAGCTGCCATGTTGTCTGCCATCGAGCCTCCTGCCATCACTGGAGATGGTGAAATGAATGAAATACGGGAATTATCTGTAAACAAGGTTAAAAAAAACCCACTGTCAACGGAGTGTTTATCTGTGAAAAAAATATCAACGGCTGAACTGAGGACGAATCTGAGTGAACGAATCGAGTGTTGACATCCCCTGCACCATCTTTGAAAAAGTAAGTTTAGCAATAAAAATATATTCATTGAATAGCAGTTTAAACATGTTTGTTATAAGAAAATAAACCGAAATACTGCGATCTACCATTATATCAATGGGTTCAACACTGTTTAAGAACCATGCGCGGATCTAGAATTTTATTCGGGGGGGGGGGGGGGGTCCGACGGTTATTTGAGTTTGCCAGGGGAAGGGGTGCGAGGCATATTTTTGGTAATTTTATAATGTAATTTTAAAAAATTTGAAGGGGAACTGCTTAAAATATGAAAACAATTGCCAATGTGCTTAAATGAAATCCATTTATCTTCCCAGTAGGTCTGACCTGTGTTACACAGACCTGAAGAAAACCATGAAGAAAGCTGTCACCTTACTGATTAAATGAATGGTGCAACTGGCAACCAAAAAAGAATGATGGCATAATTTGTTTAAGATTATGGAGAGGAACATATACACAACAGTGCTGAATTCCAATGTGGATATTGTTGTGATATTCTGATAGCTGTTTTTGTGATTGTTTATGTGTGAAATCAGAATGCCCACGAGACTGTCAAAAAAAGGACATTTGGAATGCCTAGGACGAATGCCTTGATCAATCGTAATACAACAAGTGGTTGTGCAGGACTTGTAAACAATATGGTTTGAGCTTTGCTTACGGTAAACAGTGAACTTTTGTCCATATCTAATCCGTCTGTGCGCGTTGTGTCAATCTGTCTGTGCGCGTTGTGTCAATCAAACTGCAATACATGTTATTCTGCAGCACCAAATTGTCACTGATTGGCTGAGTACGTTTAGTCAAGTTTCATCATGATTTGTTCAACTTATTTGTGTTTATTGTATTTATAAAATGTGTTAAATTTAAAGATTATTAATTTTAACTGGTGTCCTTTATAAGCATGTTGAAATTCCAGTTTCAGGTTTCTAATATTATACATTATATTTTTAATTCAATACTTATTTTGTGCATGTTACATTGAATAAAATAATTTTTTTACTTCTTTAATATTGTGTAATCACAAACTTTTTTTTATTTTTTATTTTTGAAAAGTCCAAATTTAATGTAATGCAAAATGTTAGTCTTGTTGTAACCTTTCTGCATCTTTAAAAAAATAAAACTGTAGTGGCAATGAAAGATTTTTTTTTTCATTTTGGTTGTAGATTAATATAATATACATGACTGATTTACTGTATACATTTATTATTTATAAATATTGCATATATTGTACCATTGATGCCAGAGCACAGAAAATGCATTGAACCAATATTTCTGCAATGTCATTTTTCTTATGCAAATGTATTGCCAGACAGGTGTTGTCGCAACAATGTGTTGCAGCAAAACTTTTGCGGCAACATCTTTCTGGCAATATTGCCGCAATCTCATTTGCATACGAAAAACGCTACTGCAGCAACATTGCCGCAATGTATTGCCAGAAAGGTGTTGTTGCGGCAACATCTTTCTGGCAATATTGCCGCAATCTCATTTGCATACGAAAAACGCTACTGCAGCAACATTGCCGCAATGTATTGCCAGAAAGGTGTTGTCGCAACAATATGTTGCGGCAAAACTTTTGCGGCAACATCTTTCTGGCAATATTGCCGCAATCTCATTTGCATACGAAAAACGCTACTGCAGCAACATTGCCGCAATGTGTTGCCAGAATGTTGCTGCAGTATTGCTGCAATAATGCCAGAATGTGTTGCCAGAAGGTCAATATTTTGGTAAGGGTTCTTCTTGCGATGAACTTGTTCCTTTCACTGGGCTGTACTTTATGTCTGTTCTAATTATCTTAAACATGAATAATAAAGTTTCATTTAGATTTTTAAACAATAAACATAAGTCATTCAGCCTAACATGTAATAAAAGCATTCTGAATAAAATTCTGAATACAGAAGCTACTATATGCAGTTGCCAGTTGCTGTTTAAACTATGTCATGTAATGACTACAGTAGTATCTGGTCTAAAATGTTTCATTTTATGTTTGAAGCTATGTTATTTTCATTCAATTATTGTTTGTTGAACAATGGAAAAACTTATCAACAATAAGTGTGTTTCACACCCCCCCCCCCCATCAACCTCCTTTTCAAGAACTTAGACCTGGATTTCCCAAAAATTACTACAGTAAATTATAAACATCCAACACATGTATAAGTTAATGGTGAAAATAATCAATTTCAAACCAATACCTTGCGTTCACATCGTCCAGCTGGTCAAAACATTCACCCGAATCACCGAACAGAGGATGCAAGCTTTAGTCAAGCTACCTGCCAATAAGCTACCTGCCAATAACAATTCTTAGCGTATTTTTATCGACTATTTTAAGAGACGTCCGATCCCGATTGCATTGTATAATAACATAAAAGGGCGCCTAGCGCCCAAACTAGGAGGTGTGCCATCTAGCTGAGACCGGTTCTTTGGGGGTACGGGTGTCCCCTTACGGAATCCGGTCTCAAAAGAGGCGATATAAGCACCAATTTCCGGCGCCAGGGCGCTGAGTTGACCCTTCCATACATTATTGTAGGGTCTCTATACAGGGCGCATAGCGCCCAAACTAGGAGGTGTGCCATCTAGCCGAGACCGGATCCTCGGGGGTACGGGTGTCCCCTTACGGAATCCTTCTCAACAGAGGCGATATAAGCACCGATTTCCGGCGCCAGGGCGCTGAGTTGACCCTTCCATACATTATTGTAGGGTCTCTATACAGGGCGCATAGCGCCCAAACTAGGAGGTGTGCCATCTAGCCGAGACCGGATCCTCGGGGGTACGGGTGTCCCCTGACGGAATCCGGTCTCAAAAGGGGCCATATTGACACCGATTTCCGGCGCCAGGGTGCTGAGTTGACCCTATCATACAGGTTCCATACATTATTGTAGGGTCTCTATACAGGGCGCCTAGCGCCCAAACTAGGAGGTGTGCCATCTAGCTGAGACCGGTTCTTTGGGGGCACGGGTGTCCCCTGACGGAATCCGGTCTCAACAGAGGCGATATAAGCACCGATTTCCGGCGCCAGGGCGCTGAGTTGACCCTTCCATACATTATTGTAGGGTCTCTATACAGGGCGCATAGTGCCCAAACTAGGAGGTGTGCCATCTAGCCGAGACCGGATCCTCGGGGGTACGTGTGTCCCCTGACGGAATCCGGTCTCAAAAGGGGCCATATTGACACCGATTTCCGGCGCCAGGGTGCTGAGTTGACCCTATCATACATGTTCCATACATTATTGTAGGGTCTCTATACAGGGCGCCTAGCGCCCAAACTAGGAAGTGTGCCATCTAGCTGAGACCGGTTCATTGGGGGTACGGGTGTCCCCTGACGGAATCCGGTCTCAAAAGGGGCCATATTGACACCAATATCCGGCGCCAGGGTGCTGAGTTGACCCTATCATACAGGTTCCATACATTATTGTAGGGTCTCTATACAGGGCGCCTAGCGCCCAAACTAGGAGGTGTGTCATCTAGCTGAGACCGGTTCTTTGGGGGTACGGGTGTCCCCTGACGGAATCCGGTCTCAAAAGAGGCGTTATAAGCACCGATTTGCGCTGAGTTGACCCTTCCATACATTATTGTAGGGTCTCTATACAGGGCGCATAGGGCCCAAACTAGGAGGTGTGCCATGTAGCCGAGACCGGATCCTCGGGGGTACGTGTGTCCCCTGACGGAATCCGGTCTCAAAAGGGGCCATATTGACACCGATTTCCGGCGCCAGGGTGCTGAGTTGACCCTATCATACAGGTTCCATACATTATTGTAGGGTCTCTATACAGGGCGCCTAGCGCCCAAACTAGGAAGTGTGCCATCTAGCTGAGACCGGTTCATTTGGGGTACGGGTGTCCCTTGACGGAATCCGGTCTCAAAAGGGGCCATATTGACACCAATATCCGGCGCCAGGGTGCTGAGTTGACCCTATCATACAGGTTCCATACATTATTGTAGGGTCTCTATACAGGGCGCCTAGCGCCCAAACTAGGAGGTGTGTCATCTAGCTGAGACCGGTTCTTTGGGGGTACGGGTGTCCCCTGACGGAATCCGGTCTCAAAAGAGGCGTTATAAGCACCGATTTGCGCTGAGTTGACCCTTCCATACATTATTGTAGGGTCTCTATACAGGGCGCATAGTGCCCAAACTAGGAGGTGTGCCATCTAGCCGAGACCGGATCCTCGGGGGTACGGGTGTCCCCTGACGGAATCCGGTCTCAAAAGGGGCCATATTGACACCGATTTCCGGCGCCAGGGTGCTGAGTTGACCCTATCATACAGGTTCCATACATTATTGTAGGGTCTCTATACAGGGCGCCTAGCGCCCAAACTAGGAGGTGTGCCATCTAGCTGAGACCGGTTCTTTGGGGGTACGGGTGTCCCCTGCCGGAATCCGGTCTCAAAAGAGGCGATATAAGCACCGATTTCCGGCGCAAGGGCGCTGAGTTCACCCTTCCATACATTATTGTAGGGTCTCTATACAGGGCGCCTAGCGCCCAAACTAGGAGGTGTGCCATCTAGCTGAGACCGGTTCTTTGGGCGTACGGGTGTCCCCTGACGGAATCCGGTCTCAAAAGAGGCGATATAAGCACCGATTTCCGGCGCCAGGGTGCTGAGTTGACCCTATCATACATGTTCCATACATTATTGTAGGGTCTCTATACAGGGCGCCTAGCGCCCAAACTAGGAGGTGTGCCATCTAGCCGAGACCGGTTCTTTGGGGGTACGGGTGTCCCCTGACGGAATCCGGTCTCAAAAGGGGCCATATTGACACCAATTTCCGGCGCCAGGGTGCTGAGTTGACCCTATCATACAGGTTCCATACATTATTGTAGGGTCTCTATACAGGGCGCCTAGCGCCCAAACTAGGAGGTGTGCCATCTAGCTGAGACCGGTTCTTTGGGGGTACGGGTGTCCCCTGACGGAATCCGGTCTCAAAAGAGGCGATATAAGCACCGATTTCCGGCGCCAGGGCGCTGAGTTGACCCTTCCATACATTATTGTAGGGTCTCTATACAGGGCGCATAGTGCCAAAACTAGGAGGTGTGCCATCTAGCCGAGACCGGATCCTCGGGGGTACGGGTGTCCCCTGACGGAATCCGGTCTCAAAAGGGGCCATATTGACACCAATTTCCGGCGCCAGGGTGCTGAGTTGACCCTATCATACAGGTTCCATACATTATTGTAGGGTCTCTATACAGGGCGCCTAGCGCCCAAACTAGGAGGTGTGCCATCTAGCTGAGACCGGTTCTTTGGGGGTACGGGTGTCCCCTGACGGAATCCGGTCTCAAAAGAGGCGATATAAGCACCAATTTCCGGCGCCAGGGCGCTGAGTTGACCCTTCCATACATTATTGTAGGGTCTCTATACAGGGCGCATAGTGCCCAAACTAGGAGGTGCCATCTAGCCGAGACCGGATCCTCGGGGGTACGGGTGTCCCCTGACGGAATCCGGTCTCAAAAGGGGCCATATTGACACCGATTTCCGGCGCCAGGGTGCTGAGTTGACCCTAGTTTGGGCGCTTGGCGCCCTTTAATCTTATTATACAATGCAATCGGGATCGGACGTCTCTAAAAATAGTCGATAAAAATACGCTAAGATTTGTTATTTGCAGGTAGCTTATTGGCAGGTAGCTCGACTAAAGCCAATTGGACGAGTAAGTAGAGTTGAAAAACGGTATGCTTATGGTTTGTTGAAATAACAGTTAAATATTCAAACTTAGATATGTTTTATTTTGTATTAATGTTCTAACATTTCTAAGGTTCTGTATTTTTTCAACATTTTTAAAGAATTCTTTCGAAAAAGTAACCACATTTGATTTACAACATAATATTATGTAAACCAAGAGGCCAAAAATTATTTAATGTTTGAATTTCCATACATCATTAATAACCAGTATTTCCACGATTTGCTGTTCACATCTCGATCGGTCTTTATAAGATGCAATTTTATGAGCATTGTTAATTATTTTCTTTCACAAATTATGTTGCCGGAACGTAACTAGGTTGAGGGCGGGGGGGGGGGGGGGGGGGGGGCGGGTTACTATGATTTATGATTAAGTAGTCTTTGTAGTTCAAGGGCTTGTAAGATTCATTAACTTAAAAATCAAAATCCGTTTTAGGTTATATCTTTTGCCCAAGGATGACTTTATCTTAGTTTGTAAAAAAAAAAATTAAAATAAATTAGATTACATCAAAAGAATCCCCAATGTTTAGCAGCATATTAAATTTCCTTCTTGTAAATTGAACATTGGACTGTTACGACAAAATATCCAGCCATTTTACTTTTAAATTTAATAAAATTACTATTCAATGTAATTTTTGAGCTGACATAGTGCATAACAACTGTACAATAACATTAGAGTCTAATTCCAGGCTATAGCATTGTTTTCCTTCTCACTATCAATTTCTTCGAGATAAAAAACGAGAAATATGAAAGAGGAAATCCTGGATTCCCTAAAATAGGTATGTATGTTCAGGAAATCAACAAAAAGTGACAGAAACGGAAAATAGAAACGACTATAATAACAATTAATCTAACATTACGATTGAAAGATTGGTTGTATAAATGGAGGCTTTTAAAATCACACAGATATGACATAGGACTCTCCTAAAGATTATGACTATCAAACGCGTTACTGGAAAGGTTTTAATGTTTTTAACATTTGCGTGTATAATTGGCAATTTGATAAGCACTTGAATCAACAAATATAGTATGAAGTCATCTATTTATATCATAATTTGTATTGTAATTTATCGTTAAAAACGATGATAATAAAAAAATAATGATGTATAATTAAAATCTAGAAACAAAATTCAGTATCTGTCCTCTTCCGTAATTAACAATATGACCTATTATTGTAATAGTTTGTCTCTTACATATACCAGTTGATATATGATATAAAGGACAATAATACACAGAATAAAATGTGTTTTATTGTACAAAGGCTCGTCCATTCTTTTCATCTCTTTTTAGACAAAACGAGAAATTAAAAACAGAGAGGAAACTAATCAATAATGATTTATCCAAACAGAAAGTTCGATTCACCTATACAAGAAAGTGTTAGTTTTATTCATGCTGTTCTAAATAGAAATATATTATAATACAAAATGTAGACTTTATGATTTTGTTTCTTAAAATATACTGGCGTGTGTGATGTGATTTTACTCGTTTAGCTATCTTGACAAGCTATTGTGCGCTATTTACAAATGTTTTGCTAATACATGTAAAAGTGTTGAATTCTAAACATATGAAATGTAATCAACGACCAATTCAGTTACCTCTATCGTGTATAATACAATACCGATATCTACATGTATATATCTTTCCAACTCAGATCACGAGTTATAGAACTTTTGGCACATAACATTTTTTTTTGTCCTTTTTTTCGTTTGCTTCGAATCATGAGTTGTTTACTACGTGTAATAATTATTTTTTCTCATAAATTGTTATTTATAGTATTAGTATTCACGTAAAATGAATTAATTGACAAAAAATTATTGAAGGTTATTATGATACAAAATACGATTCCGGAGACAGAAATATTTAATTAGCAACTTTTTTTAATTTTCCAGAAAGTGTATATACATGTATATAATGTACTCATGTACAGACGAATTTCGAAGCTTTAAGTTGCAAATGTACAATACGGAAGAAAAACCACAAATCAACATGAAAAAACGACATTTCAATGAGTCCCGTGAACTTACATTTTTTCTAACACCACACGTGTTACTGATATAATACCCACAGGTTTGCTATTGAAGAACTGTAATCCAAAAAGGACTCTTACAAAAACTATATTCAATGTTATTAAAATTATATACTTATACATTTAGGATAACCTGACCTAAATTGTTTTTTAATAAAAATCTTGGCCAATACAGAAAAAAGAACGTGTGTTATAGAACATGTTTTATTCGTGATATCAACCTATCCTCCATCTTGTAAAATCTGTTCAAAATAGTAGGGTTTTATTTAAAGTCGACTGATTAAAAGTCACATTTTTTAGTCTACAACATTTTATTGATTTACTGACAGTGTGACACAACAAATTGGTTGTAAAAATACCGATGTTTATAAAATTTCATTTTTCTCTCATTTCTTTTCTTTTTGCAAATTTTTACATAATCACGAATAAATTGGGGGTGGGGGGGGTGGTTATCGGCGAAGTGTTTACATATGTAGCCTTAGAATGTGGGAGAGGAATGGGGAGAGGATGCAACGCCTACTTTGGACGAAATAGGCGCATAAGATTCGGGCACATACATTTCAAATATTTTATGTTTTCTAAGTTAAATGCAATTTCTTATCATATATCTTAACGTGAGATTCGTTCAAATTATATTGAAATTACAAATAATTGATTGTTATGCACACCAGCTTCTACATATTAAGCCATTTGTCTCGTCGCATTAATGCAGAGGAAGTAAACTATTACTATCAATTAAGCTTCATGTAACGTGAACATTGCCAAAATAAGTTTATCTTAACAAGCAAATGTCAAGAAAAGGGTTTATTTAAGGACAATACGTCAACACAACTTGCAAAGATATCAATACTTTGTTTTTTTTGTTTATCCTAAGATACATTATTTAAAAAAAATCTTCACCTTACCAACAATGATAGAAAAAAACCATTCATGACATACATTTTATTTTATTTATTTTTACTATGATATACATTGTATATATATCATTTGTTGTAATTTTTTTTGCAAGAGATTCATTTTTTTCAAAACAAATTAATTCTCTTCAAAATGTAACTTTTCCAGGTTCTTAAGAATTGTTAATTAACTAGTAATACATCATACTGTTAGACTGTTTTAATGCTAGTTTAGTACCTCTGACGGATGTTAATTTTTTTTCATTTTCTAGCCTCATACCATGTGATTATCATCCATCACAGGATATAAGGATCCAGGAAGTAATATAAACAAGACATTTTAAGTGTGTTTATATTACAAATGGAACTTTCAAAATGAAGTCCCTGTGGATATACATGTTAGTGATCCTTGTATCTGTCAAATGTGTTGCGAGTAAGTATAATATATAAAGTATGATATATAAAGTTTGTAAGGTGTAATCATGTATTAGTATAGAAACAAATATAGCATCTGTGATCTAACTTATAAATTCGGAAAATTTGGCGAAATAAAGTAAATAGATCTTCAAGTGTGCATCTGTAAATGATAATTGTCTCCTGTCGAGAAAGTGTATAATATCATACGTATTTTAATGTAGGCTACTGCTCTTTGTTTTATAGTAATGTCCCTGTACAAAACTAACGAAATATATGAAATATATGCCAGGTTCCAGCTTTTCCAGGTTCTTAAGAATTGTTAATTAACTAGTAATACATCATACTGTTAGACTGTTTTAATGCTAGTTTAGTACCTCTGACGGATGTTAATTTTTTTTCATTTTCTAGCCTCATACCATGTGATTATCATCCATCACAGGATATAAGGATCCAGGAAGTAATATAAACAAGACATTTTAAGTGTGTTTATATTACAAATGGAACTTTCAAAATGAAGTCCCTGTGGATATACATGTTAGTGATCCTTGTATCTGTCAAATGTGTTGCGAGTAAGTATAATATATAAAGTATGATATATAAAGTTTGTAAGGTGTAATCATGTATTAGTATAGAAACAAATATAGCATCTGTGATCTAACTTATAAATTCGGAAAATTTGGCGAAATAAAGTAAATAGATCTTCAAGTGTGCATCTGTAAATGATAATTGTCTCCTGTCGAGAAAGTGTATAATATCATACGTATTTTAATGTAGGCTACTGCTCTTTGTTTTATAGTAATGTCCCTGTACAAAACTAACGAAATATATGAAATATATGCATAAGCAATTTCAAAGTACGTTTACTATGAATAAATACTGCTATACTCCTCGGTACAAATACATGCTTTCAGTAAGAGGGTTAACTTATTTAAGATTCATAAGTTTGTTGCTCTAGAAGTTTATGTTTGTTTATAGAGCAAATGTATAGAATATACGATCGAAATATACATATCTCTTTGTTACTTGATAGTTTAATAAAAATAACATTTTATCTTCAGTGTTAGAAATTATGTTATTGTCGGTAGAACGTACTATAAGTGTGTATTTTTAATTATTGAAGGCCAGTGTATAGGCAATACGACCTGTGATTGCCATTGTCTTTGCTGTTCCACCGTCATAGGTGTATGCCTTAGACCTCCAGCTCGCTACTGCACTTCTTGCGCTAAAGGATGGAGCGGCACAACAAACAATGGCTGTCAAAGACGTAAGTAGAATGTTCCATGTTCTTAAAAATTAGCTATATAACATGTTTATAACATAAGGATTTATGGACAGACGGACAGACAGACAGACAGACGGACAGATAGATAGATAGATAGATAGATAGATAGACAGATAGACAGATAGATAGATACAATGTAGATATTAATACAGTTTATATTTGCATTAATCACCTACTAATCTTCATGTAAGCAGAATGTTTTATTAATGGTAATTGTATAAAATGTTTTGGGAAAAATTGTCGATACAACAGATAGTAGCACTGAAATCACACAGTAAAAGCAATTTGGCCCTCACACCATATTATATCAATATTAGTAATTTTAAAGTGATCACCTAGGTAACATGAACAAAATTAGTTCACTAAAGCAATATATTTGAAAATGATATATAGCACTTGACACTTACAGAAAATTAGAATATGGAATATTGTGAAGAATTTATGCAGATTACCTTTAATGTAGAAATGCACACTTTAAAAAAATCACCATAATGTTTAATTTAAAAACTACAACCGTAAAAAGATTTTTTTAATGCATGTTGAAATACATGTAGTTTGAGGGTTGTACAGTGCCGATCAGACCCAACCTAACACCAGAGTAAACCCCAACTAAATCCCGGGTTTAAACCCAAATTTTCAAAAAGTAAACCCGGAGTAAACCCAAAGTAAACCCAGAAAGTAAACGCGGGGTTACATGTAGTTGGGGTTTACTCTGGTGTTAGGTTGGGTCTGATCGGTACTGTATATGCAATGCATATTTGTATATCGAATATCGGATTTAGAAATAAAAAATAAAGTCTCTCTATAATAGTCTCAGACGAAACGACACACTTATTCAAAGACACCGAATAGTTTTCTTGGCGTTTAATATTTATTCAGGTTTTTCTTAATTGGATAAATTTGTTAATGCTGCAACATTAAATTTAAAAAAATACCGGTGCCGTTATAGGGATTATTAAAATCTTTGAAGTCTTTTTAATGACGTATGTTTACATCTATAGAGTTCTTGGTTCTCTCTGTATATAAAGATGATATCTCAATTCACACAATTATTTTTTGTACGTTATATTTCATGTTTAATTCGTAGTTGAAAGTTGATAAATAGACAACACTGCTATTATGAGGTATATTTAAAATTTATGCATTATTAGGACCCCGTAAGGATTTGCGGGTGCCCTATAGTAATCACTCTGTCCGTCCGTCCTTCTGTCTGTCCGTCTGTCACTCTTCCGTCCACAAATTTTCTGGTTTTTTTCTAATAACTTTTTTACGGTTGCCCAATCAAGTTCAAATTTGGTATGGTATTTCAGTAGGCAGAAATACATATTTTGATGCTAAGTTTGGTTCTCTATGTCTTCTGGTTTGGAGCTTGGGTGGTGGGGTAGATTCCTTAACTATGCATAAGAATGAATGGGCAAAGAGAGATAACTGCTGAGAATGTTACCATTGTATACTTGGAAGGCTGTGTAATATTTGTCCTTTGGGATTAATTAACCTTGCACAGGAAGAATATCCTAAGCTTTAATTATCTTTATCTGTCACATTGAGATTAATTACTGCACTACCTGTGTCTGCAAATGAACTTTGTTTTGAAGTTAAGGTCAATTTTGAATGATGTGTAGTATTGTGTACATGCATTCTTTGAAATATGGATTTAAAATATAATATTCATACTTTATTTTGGTTAAAATACCGTACACAATCATTTATAATAATTTTATCGAATTCTAAAATCAAGATATATATTAAGATATCCTTTTTCACTATTTTATTTTTGAATTATTTATTTTATTTTTTTTCTGCCTTAATGCTGTTAATTTTAACAGGTAATCAGATAATAATCCATTCTGTCATTTCTAAAAAAAAAAAACTTATCGTAAATTTAGAAGAAAAGGATGAGAGAGCAGAACAATTAATCCCCTGGGATTAATTATCTTGCCTGCTGCAGAAAATTTAGAGGCTTATCTCTATCTGTCATATGAAGATTAATGAACACCTTTGTCTGCAACTGATGTTTGTTTTGAAGTTGAGGTCAACCCTGGGTAATACAATGTATTTGCATTCACTGAAGGATTGCATTTTATAAAACACCTGTTTAAATATTTTTTAAATACACATTTATTTAGTTTTTTTTTTTATAAGACATGAGGTTATCCCTGTTTTATGCAGATACAAGGTTACTATTTAAAGTTTTTGGACATTTAGGAATTATCTTGAAATTTTAAAAATACAGTTGTTACTTATAATTTTCATATTTTTTTTACCACCTTATATATATTGCAGTTCTTTACATCTTATGCCGGGCATTTATTTTTCATCATTGTTAATATAAAGAGGGTGGAATTCAAAGTGTTTTCACTTTTCTATATTAATTGTCATAGCGGGGCCCTTCCTGACTGGTCAGTTTTCTAGTTTCCAGTAGAAAACATGACGACACACACTGTTTTCAGTAATAACATCTCTGTCTTTCCAGTCAAAATTGAGGAATATATTTACGCATACTGTTTCATTCATACAAAAGACAATGTTACCAAGACATAAATATTCGGCGTTAAACTAATTTATCGGTAGCTTCTTCCCTTTGTCACCGTGTTATTGAAAAATTCCATTTCGCCAGCAAACATTGCTCAAAAAATTATATACTTTTTATATAGAAAACGTTGCATATAATACGTCAGTGGAAAATTCTTCAACTGGATATGGTAGCTTTCCACCAAAGAATGCAGTAGATGAAAATAATAGAACTTACGTCTTGTCAAAGACAGAAAAAAATCCAAAGCTAAAAATAACCTTGTCGAAAATCTTCAACATTAAAATCATATATGTTGCCATCTATGCAGGTAAGACATATTAAATAGATCTCAAACACCCTTATTTGATGGATCCGATTTTTTTTTCAATATTACACATATAGAAATGCTTTCATAGAAAGGCTCCATACTATTGATTAGTGGAAACGCTAATTTTCATTCACAAATTTATTTGTTTTTTGCACAACTTATGCAAATTAAATGTTTAGTTTGATTTATTTTGGTTTTTGTTGTTGTACATAGGTTTTTGTTTGTATGGTTAGTTATTAAGAACCTGGCGGAATAAGCCGAGGCATATGCCCACAACCCTATCACTAGTATGTTTCAAATGACAATAACGCATTTAGTATAAAATGTGTATTAACTTTAAATATTTTTACCTCTGTTCTTCCATATCTCCAGAGAAGTTTTGGTATTATGTGCGTGTACATAGAATAAAGAATTCCAGTCTTTTGTCTTAAAGTCTGTAATGTGTACCCCTCAACAAAGTAACATGTTTATTTAGATAATAATACCAAAGATAACTAATTTAGCAGTTAACATAAAAACTAAAAACTGATTAAGGACGACGGGCCCACTTCAAGATTCCACACCTCTGCGCAGAAATCCGCGCATATGCTATGAATATGACTGTCGTAATAACGTACAGCAGAATAAGAGAAAATAATATTTTCTTTATTTTTCTAAACTTAATTTGTGATGCCGGAATAATTTTAGATGAGAAAAATTAGGAAAAAAATTAGTTCGAATTTTCTCTGTTTGCGACGAGTCCGTTATATTTCCACAGTTTATAAATCTTAAAAAGCCCAAACTAATTTTATAGTCTTATAATCTGGAAGATATTGAATTTATACCTTAACCTAACAACATTTATATGCATGACAGATAATACCACGTCAGGCAATAATACATTATGTCCTTTTTAGCTCACCTGAGCTCAAGTGAGCATTCCTGATCACATTTTGTCTGTCGTCTGTCTGTCCGTCCGTAAACTTTTTTCGACATCTTCTCAATAACTACTAGGCCAATTTCAACCAAACTAGGCACAAATCATCTTTAGGCAAAGGGGATTCAAAGTTGTGAAAATTAGGGGCCACACCTTTTTTCAAGGGAAGATAATTAGAAATTAATGAAAAAAATTGAGAAATTTTCAAAAAAACTTCTTCTCACGAACCATTTGGCCAGGAAAACTGAAACTTGTGTGGAAGCATCCTCAGGTTATGTAGATTCAAAGTTGTGACAATCATGATCCCCGGGGGTAGGGTGGGGCTACAATGGAAGGTTGAAGTTTTAAATAGGAATATGTAGAGTAAATCTTTAAAAATCTTCTTCTCAAACACTAATCAGCCAGGAAAGCTGAAACTTGTGTGGAAGCATCCTCAGGTAGTGTAGATTCAAAGTTGTGAAAATCATGACCCCCCGGGGGTAGGGTGGGGCCACAATGGGGGTCGAAGTTTTACATAGGAATATATAGAGTAAATATTTAAAAATCTTCTTCTCAGAAACTAATCTGTCAGGAAAACTGAAACTTATGTGGAAGCATCCTCAGGTAGTGTAGATTCAAAGTTGTGAAAATCATGACCCCCGGGGGGTAGGGTGGGGCCACAATACGGGGTCAAAGTTTTACATAGGAATATATAGAGTAAATCTTTTAAAATCTTCTTCTCAAAACTAATCGGCCAGGAAAGCTGAAACTTGTGTGGTAGCATCCTCAGGTAGTGTATAATCAAAGTTGTGAAAACAATGATCTCCGGGGGTAGGGTGGGGCCACAATGGGGGGGGGGTCGAAGTTTTACATATGAATATAAAGAGTAAACCTTTAAAAATCTTCTTCTCATAAACTAATCAGCCAGAAAGGCTGAAACTTGTGTGGAAGCATCCTGAGCTTGTGTAAATTCAAAGTTGTGAAAATCATGACCCCCGGGGGTAGGGTGGGGCCACAATAAGGGGTCGAAGATTTACATAGGAATATGTAGAGTAAATATTTAAAAATCTTCTTCTCATAAACTAATCAGCCAGGAAAGCTGAAGCTTGTGTGGAAGCATCCTGAGCTAGTGTAAATTCAAAGTTGTGAAAATCATGACCCCCGGGGGGTAGGGTGTGGCCACAATACGGGGTCAAAGTTTTACATAGGAATATATTGAGTAAATCTTAAAAAAATCTTCTTCTCAAAACTAATCAGCCAGGAAAGCTGAAACTTGTTGGTAGTATCCTCGGGTAATGTAGATTCAAAGTTGTAAAAATCCCTGGGGGTAGGGTAGGGCCACAATGGGGGGGGGGTCAAAGTTTAACATAGGAATATATATAGTAAATATTTAAAAATATATCTCTGAAACTGATCAGCCAGGAAAGCTGAAACTTGTGTGGAAACATCCTTACGTAGTGTAGATTCAAAGTTGTGAAAATCATTATCCCTGGGGGTAGGGTGGGGCCACATTGGGAGGGGGGTGTTAAAGTTTTACATAGGAATATATAGAGTAAGTTTTTAAAAATCTTCTTCTCAGAAACTAATCAACCAGATGATTCTATATAATTGTTAAGACTTTGGCCCAAGGACAATTCTTCGAGCTCACAAGAAGGTTCAGAGTTTGATGTAGCTTTATATCCCATATGCATGTATTAACAAACGTTAAGGATCTTTTTGAGAACTGCAATACTCAACATGTGATATGACTATAAAATTACACTATTAGAAAAGGGACTGAATGATTATAAACATCAGAATATCTAGGGGGGGATGGATTTCATTTATACAGGATCTACATGTATTTTTGTACATTGTCCAGATAGTTTGTATCATGACTCCATTAAGCTGATTTTGTCATACCTATTGTTCCTCAGGTGAGCGATGTGGCCCATGGGCCTCTTGTTTCAATGATATTTCTGAAGAAAAATGAACCATGCAGTGAACTTTGACAAAACCCCTATAAAAATTTAGGTCGATGACTTACCTTTTTGGCTTAGCTAATAGTGTCAAGCATCAAAGAAATTTTGCCGAAATTGGGCGTTAACCTTTTTATAATGAGTTACCTGACTGGTCAATTTCAAATCCGTAGAGTGACCGCGTTGGTAAGTGATTTTTACGAAATCACTTTCCAACTTGCGGCTTATAGAAATAATCGTCATTTAATTAACTTTAACGGATTTGATTTTGATTCTTAAGATATTATGAACGTAAGTATCTCACATAGCCACAACTCAGCAGAGCTTTTCCCCAAACATCAGAACGGTGATAACCAGAGTGTTATATTTATACCACATCCCAGAAAATTTCCATTACTTTCTATTACATCTGAAGATTTTCGTACCCAAATTTTGAAACGTCCCCATTAAAATAAGGAAGTCGATGATCATTTAATTTTTTTTTTATTGATTTTCACTCATCATTAACTGATTAATAATATATAAAACTTTGGATAAAAAATCTATTGTAGAAATGAATCGGGTCTGCCGTCCTTAAGTGCATTTGTTTTATTCATAACACAATTTTTACACCAAATGAGTTTTTCGAATTTAAACAAAGTAAACAAAGACATAAAAAATATATACACAACACGGTTCATTGGAATCGAACACCTAATTCAATATACTTATTATACTTCTGATCCAAAAACTCCTCGCTAACCGCTACACCACGGAATCACATGTTTTAATCCATTTAGTTTTACATGTAGTAATGCGCAAGCATGATTCGGTCTTTGCCAATTGATGATCATCTTGAAAACCTTAGAGTGGGTCTTGGTACATGCACCATTTTTTTTGATAATTGAAAAAGATAAAAATTTACATGTTTTATCAGTATACGTTCTTTAAATATAGTGCAATGACGAACTCTGTAAAAAACTATAGTCTGAACATCGATTTCATAAGCATTTTGTTGCTGAATTAGCATATACAATTTTGATGTCTTAATATAAATTAAATTTGAAGGCAATTTTTGAAGGTTTTGGCAACACTGAATGCAAATGATTACATATGCTTATTAAATGTGACCAAAAAATATTTGTAAGAAAATAATTGTGGTGTTTTCTAATGAACATATATGGATTTATGCCTCGGCTTACCCCCCCCCCCCCCGTTCTATGGGGTGGGAGATTTCAGCTAAGTTATGTATATAATGGAAAATTTGCTTACAGTGGGATATGCAAGTTACAATATTTACGTCACAAATACAACATCAACGGAATTATCAATGGACAATTTGTGTGGTAGAATCTATAAGACTAGGAGTGATTTTTATGACATTGATATTAGCTGTCTGGCAGGAAAGCTTTTAACTGGTGATCAAATTGTCATCGAGCGAATCACGGACTGGGAACGTATTACGTTGTATGATGTACGAGTATACCGTAAGTATATTTTCTTTATAAGTTCTTTAATACATAAGCATGTCTGCTACACGTTACTTACATAAGCAATGTTACTTCATTAATATATATCATTAGTAAAAGACAACAATAAATTGTCGAGCTTTATCACTTTGTTTACTATCTTATTATATGTTATTATTATTTGGTTCCATGAAGTTTTTTGGGATAACTGTACAGGTAGAATGAATTGTTATTGCTGTTTAGGGAATGTTAAGTAGATTGAAGGCCTATCTCTAGATCTGATTTTATATTTGGCTGGGATATCTAAATTGTTTTCACTGGTTTGAATACTTGTGAAACTGAACGGGGCCCCTGAAATATAAACAATAAACTTTTACAGTATACACATCATTCCAAAAAGAAGTAGGAACAATCTCAATTTTTTTTTAAAAAGTCACCCTATTCAGCAAAGAAAGACGAGGACCATGAGAGCTTATACTTTTGTATACCATCAAGTAATTGAAACAGGCCCCATATCTAAGTTAATATGCTACTTAACATTTTAATTTCACAAAACTTTTATAGAATGATGGTGAATCTTGCCATACTTGAGACATAAAGAGAGCTCGAGATTAATAATTAATCAGAACTATAAATTTTAACGCTTGTTGAGGTTAAGATATTAAGAGTTGGTTAAATGTTTTTGAGCAGGTGCCCTTTGATGACAATATTCAAGTTATAACTGACCCTTTTTCATCAAAACTGCATGGATGGTGCATCTGATGATTCTTTTGCACTCGACAAGCCTGAATACATTCAAAAATATCTAAAAATAAAAGGGCCATTGATACTTATTTATCGGATTTTCATCTACGCTGTTTGCTCATTAATTCTTTTTTAAATAAAAGTTTTGATCTACGTGCTAAAATAAATGCAATAATTATTTAGTTTGATTAGTAAGAGAATTTGGTCGGTAATTTTTCAAATCAATATATTTCTTTATTTTTTATGAATAAGGGAGATCTTTGAGAAAATGTCATTTTTCTGTCTAAAAATGTTCTTTCATCGTACAATGAAACAAATGGGAGGATTATTGATCCCACAAAAATTTATTAAATTCATTTAATATTCCATCGAGACCCAAGGATTTATCTGATTTTAAATTCATGACGGTTTTTTACATTCATTTATTGAAACGCATCACACATGTTTTTTTCAGAATCAGATGTTATTTGAGAATATTTAACTAACATCAATGCATCCATAGTGTTTCCAAAGGACTTCAAATATTGATAATACTTGACGGCAAAAGTCATGCAAAAAATACAAAACATTCAAAATGCGCACGTCTGTTGTCCATCAATTACATTATTTGAGCATAGAAGCAAATAACAAATTTAAATCTGTAAAATATGGAGACTCACAAAGCTGCTTTACGAGTTCATACCGTTAGAGGAAAAACCTATTAAATATTACATTTTTACATTAAAAGTCAGTTATATAGATTTTCACGAGAAATGCCCGATATATAGATTCCAAACAATTTTAGGGCTTCGCAGAAAGAAACTTCAGTGATTTTACTCAAATGTTTTACATGTGAATGCTAGTATACACGAGTCGAGTACAATTCGATATATCTTATGGAATCAACATTGTATTAATTTTGTTTTATAAAGAGAGTTTGATTATGATTTCAGAATGTAGCCAAGGTACCTACGGTGATCAATGTGACCGTGAATGCCGAAATTGTGTAGACAGTAGATGTGATGGATTTACAGGGGCCTGTGAAAGTGGCTGCATCATTGGCTGGCAAGGAGCGACATGTGAGACAAAATGCAATACAAATTGTCTGCAAAATAAATGCGACCAAAATACGGGATTTTGCACAGTTGGCTGCAGCGCAGGTTGGTTTGGAAACACTTGTAATAGACAGTGCCCTATGCAATGTATATTGTCTTGTGATAGATCCTTAGGATGTACAAATTGCCAGACAGGCTATAATGGACCTAACTGTAATCCATGTGACAGGAATACGTACGGCAAAAACTGTAGCTTGACTTGTCAAACTTGTGATGACTGCAATAATGTTTATGGATGTGGAGAATGCTGGAACGGCTTTTACGGCGAACTTTGCGATCTTAACTGTCCAAAGCAATGTAGAAATGATATTTGCCATCGGCAAACAGGAGTTTGTTTAGGCGGATGTAAAGACGGACATGTAGGTACTAAATGTGAAACCCCTTGCAAAGAAAACTGTGCAACTTGCGAAACTGACAATCTTTGCATCTCTTGTGTAACTGGACGGTTCGGTACAAACTGCGAATACCGTTGTCCACAAAAATGCGGCGGAAGTAAAACATGTGACAAGAACAGTGGAGTGTGTTCGGAGTGTAATCCTGGAACGTTTGGTCCAAATTGTACACAACAATGCAGTAATAAGTGTTTAACTGGTATATCAAGTGCTTGTTACAGAAATGGAACCTGTATCAGTGGATGCGTTGACGGATGGTTTGGTTCACAATGCGATAAACAATGTTCAATTGAAAACTGCGAAAAATGCAACCTATTATCGTCCGGTGATTTTTCTTGTGAAATTTGTGATATTGGTTACTATTTAGACAATGTACAGGGAATTCAAAAGTGTGCAAAGTGTCCTCCTAAATGTGTTAGATGTGATAGCGAAATAAGATGCACCCAGTGCATTCCAAATTTTACTGGAAACCAGTGTGAAAATGAATGCAACATAAATTGTGTCGATGGTTTATGTAAATTGGATGGAACTTGTATATATGGATGCAATAATTCAAAACATGGTGTTGGATGTACGGAAGCCTGTAGAGAGAACTGTGTGCATTGTTTCACCGGCAATAATTGTACCAAATGTGCACCGGGATATTGGGGAACATATTGCCGGGGAAAATGTCCTGTTGAATGTTTCAATTGTACAAATTACAATTGTGAAATCTGTAAACCTGGTTTTTACGGTGACTGGTGTTATTATAAATGTGATCCACAATGTCTGACCTGTGACTCAGAAGATTCCTGTACTACCTGTAGGGACGGCTGGTCCGGACGTTTATGTCAATGTAGCAAAAACTGCAAAAATGAAGATTGCGATGGCGATGGAATCTGTCAAAGCGGATGTAACGGTTCATATTATGGGGAACGTTGTAATATTTCCTGTCCTTTAAAGAATTGTCAAAGATGTGATCAAATGTCTGGCATCTGTACAGAGTGCTCTAATGGACTGTATGGGATAAACTGTAATAAGCAATGCAGAAAGTCGTGTTTGGGAACCACCTGTAATATGACCGGCGCATGTTTACATGGCTGCGAGGATGGCTTCGATGGAAACGAATGCACTAAAATCAGTAAGTTATATATACAAAGATATGTTTTATTATCGATTTGTCTATGATTAATATATTTAACAAAAATGAACTGATTACCTCAATGTAAGTAATTCGCAAGAAGGTGTAACATATTTCTATTTGTCGAATATACTACATGTAGAATAAAGTTTTCCTTTACTTGGCACTAATTAGACTCACTGAAATTTTGGGTTTTAAGTGATAGATGTCATTTTAACAATGCATTGACATAAGAAAAGTATATATTTACATGCAGAATTGTTTGTAATTATCTCTCAGCAATATACACCCATTGTGCAAATCATTGAAATTAATGAATTGCAAGGCGTCCGTTTATTTATTTTTAATTATTATCAATTTTCGAGAAATTAAAATTGAATATATTAAAACAGAGAATGAAATACCTTTCACGCTTTTAGCTTTTAGCCAAGTTAACCATTAATAAAAATTCCGTAAAAAATTACAGTTTGTAACATTTTTTTCTCAAGTCTTTAAACGGTTATAGACATGCCTTAAACATTTATTTTGATGAAAAACAATTTAAAGATAATGAATAGCTTCTGACTAAAACATCTAACTGGTTTTATTATAAATCAAACATTATGTTCTTATTCACCATTTCAAACAAATATGATTATTAAAATCATTTATAAATTAAAAACATATGTCGGAACTGGTTCGCCTGCGGTTGTGCAACAGACCTCATATTTACATGTAATTCAAATTTTATCTTATCAACATTCGACAAGATAAAAAATATAAATTTGATTTAATTAAATTAGATATACAGTGAACGTAAAGAGAGGAAAGGGGGGGTGTTGTTGCACGTCAAGCAATGAGCCCCGAATGATTTTAATTTTCTAACACCTGGACACAGATTAACTTTCTGTTCCGCGCAAGTACACTTAAACCCGTATACTCATCAATAATCCACTGGATCATTGATGAGTATATTGATTATTGATTATATATATATATATATATATATATATATATATATATATATATATATATATATATATATATATATATATATATATATATATATATATATAAAGACGACAGTTACAGATCATGTCTGGTTATGATTAAGCTTCGGGTAAACTAGGTATTGGTGTTTGGTATAGTATATAGTACATGTAATAACAAAAAGTATCCTTTATTGCAAGCATTTTTGTAGTGTTATTAATAGAGAATAATACATATCCTTTTCGATATCACAGCAAGTATCAGCCTGAGACATCAATATCAGCCCGAGGGCCGAAGGCTCGAGGCATGATATTGGTCGAGGGCTGATACAGGCTGTGATATGGAAAAGGGTATGTATAATTATATTTATTACATTTATTTACTTGGTAAGGAAATTCTTGCAAAGCATCAATTTGAACAAATCGATTTTAAATATTATTTGAAAGTAGTCTGTACAAAAATATGAGATCTTACATGCAGCTACAGAACCGGAATTTCCTCGTGTTTTAATTTTAAGTTATCTAAAACTGTAGTTTTCAATTGCATTCAGAAATGAAGACAGTTAGAAATGTTTTATTTTTCGTCTGTGAACATGCACAAACGGAAAAAAGCAGATGAGTTCTGCACGGGATGTGATTCGAATCCGTATCAGCCCTAGAACTGATAACCTATATCAGTCCCGGAGGCCGATATGTGTTTTATGATGTCATCTGTATCACATATGCAAAAAACATGTATTTATTACTAAGTATGTAATAAATAATAATACAAAAGCTTAGGACTAGCATTATGTTACGATTTTTCCCCTACTGCTATCAAATTGCCTGCTCACAGCTGCTCCAATTCAAATTTGAATGGAAGCTTACCTGATAAAGGGTAAATTTTTATTATTAAAAATTTCATTTAACTTTAAACATTATCGAGTTACTTTAACACCAATCTGTTCTATCGCTTCTTTTACACATTAATGCCCGTTTAATTTGTTTATTTTTTGACATTGCGCACAGAAGCTACATAGGGCAAAACCAACACCAATCACAGCTTCCTAGGCCTTTCCGGAAGGCAGAGCTACCGAGCTCTGCCGGAAAGGCCCGAGAAGCTGCGATTGAATCAATACTAAATATTTAAAACGCAAAGTCAAATCAATAACGTAAAATCCGTATTGTAACGTAGTGCGATAGTTGGACTATTTAACTTTAAGCAGACCTGTACCAAAAGGCGTAAATTTTACACCAGAAGATGAACTTTAGTATTGATATATAAAACGAACCTTAACCATAAACCGTAAGTTATCAGCAAGGAAATATATTGCAGATTTTTTAATAAAAGAACGTATACGAATATTCAACAATTTGTTTTACCTCTTTAACAGTTGCAGACAAAATATGGTTTTTTTTTTCAGGTGCAAATACCAGAGAAGACTCTATGAAAACATATTTTATCCTGATAGGAATTGGAACGTTCATTTTGATTATAATATTGGTCATTTTTGTATTCTGTTTCAAAAGGTAAGTCTCGTGTTTTTTAATATTTAATTATTCGTCTGCTTTACGACCTGACCAATGCTCAAGGTATCAAAATATAAACATATTATATGCTATTTTTGAAATAAATTACATATATTGCTTTTCTTTTTTAGAAAATTTGCAGAGAAACAAAAACAATTATCAACAAATGTAGAGAAAGATCTAAAATTGACCGAATTGTTGAAAGACGAGAATCATGTTTACGCGAATAATGGTATTTAATATTTGATGTTTTAAAATATCCTTAAACTATCTATTTCTTTCAAAGATTAATTAATTATGGTAATAAAATAATATATACTTTTACAGAAAATGCACCTGACATTACTTCCAACTTAGGCATTCAAAAGAGGTCTCTGTACAAAGACGACTCTCCTTACAACCTGCGGGGGTCTCAAGCATACCTTATCGAACTTGATCCCAATGAGGTAGATGAGGTTGAGTTACCAAATAGGCAGGAATCAGAATATTACAACGTTAAAGTGACCAGGATTCCAGTAGATCAGCTTTGGGAGACCATTCAGAATAAGCGATCAAAAGGAGAGCTCGAAATGGAATATGAGGTTTTTGTTCTTAATAATCTAATTTGATCAATTCTCAGTCAGTTGCCAAAAAATATCATTAATATAGAGTGGGTTTACATGCAGTTTTATTCCTCTTTTGTAGAGTATTCCAAATGGGTTGTTGGAACCATGTAAAGAGGCAATTAAAAAACAAAACCGCTCTAGAAATAGATACAAGAAAATGTATCCATGTAAGTTATAGTTTGTTTTTTGCATTTCTCTAGTGATAAGGGAGTGGGCGCACATGACTTGCACAAAAGTCCATTTGGTTTAGTTAAAATATGCGTATATTCGTTTTAAAGGAGTTATTCTATATTAAGAAATAATGGATTAACACTGACACAGCACTGAAAATTTTACTGACAGAGTATAAAAACAAATAGGTTTTGGGTATTGTTTTGTGCATAAAAACATTAATGAAACCAACTTTATTTTATTTTATGTTGAAACTTTATATACAACGACACTACAGCAACAGTAAAATGCATTTCAGTTATCTATGAAAACGTATGCCATTGAATATACGAGTCAACAACTTTTTCTTCCAGATGATGCAAATAGAGTTATACTTAAAGTGGAGGAAGGGACTAATAACAGTGAATATATCAATGCATCTTATGTTCAGGTAGGTTTTACAATTGTTTCACATACATCCACAGTAGAGTATGGCTTTCTTGTGAACATAAAACATACCCGCTTTAAAATTTCATCCATTTCAAACCATTTTAAAAAAGATTTGTAATACTATACCCCAATCATTTATGATCGCTATTTTTAAAATGTGTCAAATTATATGTCAAAATAAAAACAACATTCAAAACTTTTTGTCATCAATTTCAAAATGTCTTTTTTTTTTATCAGGGGTTCGCTAAGAAAAATGAATACATTGCTGCTCAAGGTATGATTCATACCAAAAGACGAATTAATTAATAAATGTATCAGTAAGAAATGTCATTCAGTTTATTTGTCCTTGATAGGTCCATTTACCCAAGAGACTGTGTATGATTTCTGGAGAATGATATGGCAACAGAACTGTGCGAAGATCATAATGTTGACTAACGTTGAGGAAAATGGCGTGGTATGAACAAGTATCAAGATGTACACATTTTAAATCTTGTCCTATACAATTTAGCAATCTAAAAGTTTAATTTAGAAGAAAATTCGTAGTATTTTAAAACTTGTAACATTGCCTTATTCCTCTGTAGATGAAATGTAATAAGTATTGGCCAGACACCGAAGATATGTATGGTATTTATCACGTCAAAATGGAGAAGGAAGAAACTTCTGCTAATTACACAGTGCGAACATTTCACATTTCTTTGGTAAGACACCAACTTTTCGCTGCATACATTATTATTTGTTTAGCTGACAATATGGTTCAAATGTTGGCAGCCCGGGGTTTTTGTAGAATTGAACGTCAGTTTTGATTCAACAACAGTTATCGTTAACAGTTGACGTTAACTTATATTGAATAAACTACTAGTAAGTTAATTTGCAAAAGTATGCATTTAAATGTCGTTGATGTGTTAAGGACATACATCTATTACTCTTCTATATTTGAAGATTTCAGTTGTATTGATTTTGTATAATTCTTTTTGGTAAAGATAGATTCAATATACATAGAACATAGTAGTAAGATTACCCTAACACCCAGGGACTATAGAGTTTCGGTTAAACACTGGTAATTTTATGACATCTTCTTTTTTACCAGTGAACATTTAACAGATTTATAATTAAAACAGTGAAGCAGAGAGAAACTGTATGCACATGGATCTGATAAGCAAGGAAGCCTTTACCAAAATTATAAAATTTATGGCCCAACGGATTTTGAGCAAAGGTTGTGGCTTAGTGGCAATGTAGTGACTATATGTTTCTTATTAAAACAAATTTAACTTATGAGATCTAGCAGGCAAACTTATTAGTGCAATGTAAAGATGAGCAAGGAAACCTCTGCTATAATTGTGAAATCACAGGCCCCAGGGTCAAATGTTCTGTTGTTATGGTTGGATTCTTGGTCATATTGTGAACATATAGAAAATAGAATTTGCCTGTCTACTGCTTAGGAGGCAAACTCAGTTCATCGTTATGATGAGCAAGGAAGCCTCTCCTAAATTTGTAAAATCCATGATTTATTCTTAATCCTCCATTAATACTTGTTATTAAACGGAATCAAATAATTTAAACCCCATTGAATATTAAATACTATTAGTTTCTTGATCTGTCATCGCTTCTAAATATTTTTTGGCAACATGATATATAAGCCTTATTTATTTTACTGTGAATTAATCAGATAATTATCAAATGCCAGTGTGTGATTTTTTAGCATGATTGTATGATACTCAGATGACTGTTCAGGTCCTTTTAGCTTTTTGTAATGATACCAACATTATTACAAAAATCTAACTTAATATTCTGAGATGAAACAGATTAAGTTTTTGCACCTTGATGAAAGATTGTGCTTTTAATTACCACAGAGCGGGAAAGCGAAGACAGTCACTCATTTCCACTTTACTGCATGGCCAGATAAAGGTGTCCCTAGAAACGTGACGTCAATTGTAGATTTCAGAAACAAAGTTGTCAACTATGAGGATGATTTAAAAGGTCCATTGCTTATTCACTGCAGGTACATCTTTGTTTTTAAAAATTAAAATAAATTTGTTTGCAATTAACACCAATACTTGTGCCACCTATAAAATAATCAGATTGTAGCTTATATGATTAACAAAATGCATACTTGTATTAAAATATTAATGATCAAGACATGTTTATTATAATCTTGACTCCTCTGCGAAATTTGTTTAGTCATTTACACAAGCCCTTGTTGTTTTTGATTGAAAGAGAAAAAAACAGCTTTCTGTATTCGAGAATAATATTATGTACTCATAACAATAACACAAACTCTGTATGCCAGCGTGTGTGTTGCTATTAAACGGAAGTAGACACTTTCTTATGTGTAGGAAATTTTTTACAGACGGCGAGCGAATGTAATTTTAGGAATAAGAGCAGAGTAGTGATAATAGATGAATAACATGATGACACATAGATGAAGTGGTTTGTCATACAATTTACATAGTAATAAAATGATGATAAGTAAAGTGTGCGTCTAATATGGTAATCCCATTTCACTTCCTGAATCATATTGCGTTGGCCTAGTTTGTAAACAACTTCTTGGTTAATTTTTCATGTTTGTCTTTAGTAGAAAGCATATCTCAAGAAGTTGCATCATTATTTATTTGTCATGTAGCAAACACTGGGCTAAGAGTATAGATAGATAGATAAATAGATAGATAGATAGATAGATAGATAGATAGATAGATAGATAGATAGATAGATAGATATACTAGTATATATATATATATATATATATATATATATATATATATATATATATATATATATATATATATATATATATATATATATATATATATATATATAATTCAAAATCGTAAGGCCTATGTTTTTCAATTTGCAAAACAGTCTAAACACAAACCAATTTCTGAAATGGATTATAGATACCATTTATACAGAAGAAAAACCGGTTTGCTGTGACATTGATGTGCAATATTGATCTGCAAAATTAAATACTGATATTATCACCTATCGATAAGGCTTTAGTATTAATAGAGTCAGAGTTAGCTCTTTATTATAATCAAAAGAACTTTTTTTATTATTTAAATTAATGAAATGAAATAAATAAATTAAACAGAACTTAAATATGTGATGAATATTTTGGATATATTAAGAAATTGATTAATCATCCATTGTATTTTTGGCTCTAATAAATAAGGATATTTTTACTTATTTACAGTAAATCATCATCATTAAAACAAATACTGCATAATTAAATTCTTGGAATGTAAAATTTGTTTATTGCTTTTACTGTATAGATTTAATATCGCAAAGACAAGGTTAGAAGACCTGAAGATCTGATTTTTTTGTTTTTTGTATATTTCAGTGCTGGTGTTGGTCGAACTGGGACCTTTATGGCCCTAGATTTCCTCATTAAGCAAGGTGAACGAGAAGGATTTGTTGACGTCATTAGTTGCGTAGCTTCAATGCGCCATCAAAGAGTCCACGTAGTGCAAACAGTGGTATGTAACCGTTTTTTTAAAAGTACATGCATGCATACATGCATTTATTACTCTCTTTTTCATATTGTTATATAATAAATGTTGAATTAAAAGAAATGCGTTTATCGAAAAGGATATGTTATTGATACATAAATTTTCCATTATGTTTTAAGTAATTAAACAGAAGAGATTATATTGTGTCTGTTTTGTTCGCTAAAGAAAAAACAACCATAAAATTGAATCTTGAAAGGCCTTAACTTTAATATATACGCAGTAATAAAAACCTCTAGCTCTTTATAACGGTCACTTTTTTTAAATACAGGAGCAGTATGTGTTTCTCCATGATGCTTTGGTGGAAGGTTTGACGGAGGGAAACAGTAACGTTACAGCCGCAGAGTTCCCGGAATATTACAAACGTTTAAACCATCTTAACCCTGCTACGCAAAAAAGTGGAATATTGGAGCAATTTCAGGTAGAATTAAAATATAGTGAATATTTGTTATCTATTAATGGAATAAATCTATGATTTTATAAAACATGTATTATGTTAACAGCAAATTTCAGAACTTATGTGAATATAATAGAAGATTATTATTTCTTTTAACACAAAAGTCCTACCAATGAATAATTGTTAAAGTTTTTTTTTTTATTATTTTCATTTTATACAAAGGACCAATTCAATTTTCATAGTTAAAATTTTTACTGTTGATAGGTTTTATAACAATAGAAATGTTAACTTTGTTTTCCAGCTTATCAACAAGTTATCGACAACTGTTGATGTCAAGCAGTTTGAAACAGCAAAACTGAAGGAAAACAGAAGTAAAAACCGATACAGCAATATATTGCCTGGTGAGTTTTAAATTACTTCTTCTTTCCAGTTTTTTACCGTCCGGGATGCCCCTAAAACTGTGTTTTACAAAATTAAAGTGCATTTTACAGAGAGAAAACAAAACCACAATGATCTCTGTTGTTCTTAGTGTTTTGTTTAGTCAGAAATTTTAAGCACTGAAGCAGTTATTTACAGAAAATGGAGAAATCTGGTTTCATCATTAGGTCGTGAATAATAAACAATACAAGTTAAAGAACTTGCATATCTTTATTGATCATTTATGTGAAATTGTAACTACGTATTCTTGAAATTTTAATTTCAAAAGAAAATTATTATAAGTATATATTGATGGATAATTTTTAAATACATTTTACTACATCTATGTAAATATCACACTTGTTCAGATTCTTGAAATTCAACTTAATATATTTTTTGGGTAAAATATAGCTGAAAGTCACCGAATTTTCATCACTAGCGGTGACAGCAACTATATCAATGCCATACAAGCGCCAGTGAGTTTTTGAAAATTTGACAAACTATAAAACTGTGATATTCTTTTTAAAGTAACCAATATTCATACACACGAATCTCATTGATACAGTAAATTTTTTTTCTCAAAATTATGTATCTAATAACAATAATTCATGAAACGATGTAGAGAGTTTATATTTTTGACTGCTACTCGTATTATCATAATTATTGTTTTATCAATCAAGGGATACAAAAGCAGAAATGCTTATGCAATTACCCAAATGCCATTGGCCAATACCGTCCAGGATTTTTGGTGCCTTGTTCTTGAGCAGGATGTGTCCACCATTGTTATGATGAACTCTTTCAAGAAAGACAAGGTACATGTACTCTCAAAAGTTGTTTACAAGATAGTCTGATTTTTACAAGATAGTCTGATTTTTCTAAACAGTTTATCGTAAAGGGGCCTTTAAGTGCTTGTGCACCAATCGTGAAAGGGGCCTTTAATAATAGATTTTGGACAAAGAAATCATTTTTTCAAAAAGTAATTGGTAATGTCCTATTTGCACAGATTTCATTTCATCAGAAAAAGGAATTTTGAATAAAATCAGTCGATCTTTTTTTTTACTAAGATGATATGTACTACGTTTTGTGTCAAACTATAAAGGTTCAACGAAATGCTTTTATAAATACATGTACATGTTTATCGTTAGACGCTTTAACTTCCTCAATGCTCTGTTTCCGGCCCTTTGCTTATTTTAAAATTTATCTTGATATTCGAGCCACGTCCTTCCGTAAACCTTGGAGAACAGCATTCTCTTATTTATGTGGTTTTTTTAAAGGTTTTTTTCAGCACTAATTTGACGTACGTAAACAGGAAGAAGTAAAGTTAAGAGACAAACAAATCTTTAATCACATCGAAAACAGTTTAACATCATCATTATCATCGTTGTCATCATCATCATCATCATTGTCATCATCAATATAAATATTTGTGTAGCATTAAACACACAACATTTTGTATAAATATACTTCACACCATCTTACATTATTTTCATAATTACATTATAACATAACTATAAACTCTGTAGACTGTCGGGATTTATTGGCCAGTCAATACAAAGGAGGCCAGTTTTGGAGCAGTTGCAATCACCCTATTAGCAGCAGAAACTAGAAACAGCTCATTTGATGTTTTAGAATTCAAGGTGGTAAATAATAAGGTATAATTTGTTTCCGTTGTTCCTCGTTATATATGCCCGTTCACATGTGAATAAAGTTGGAATTTTTCACTAATCATATAGACTAAGTATGTTAAAAATTTCCAATCACATTCAATTGTATTTGCCTCTTTTCGTCGTTTCGTTACTGTACATAAACTTTCAATTAAAACGAAAACATTACTAAGCTATACAGTTAAAGGGAAATAACTGTAGTTCTGTCTGTTATCGATTTCATTTTTATAAAGGTTTGCTCTTATTGTAAAATGGACTTTTTTGGCAATAAACTTTAAGTGTGATTTCTTTTTTAATAAACTATGAATCTGTAAGAAACAAACAAAACACGGAAGTTAATATTATATCTTTGATAATTGTAGTCAAAAGAGGAAAGGATAGTGAAACAATTTCAATGTAAGTACTGGTCTGAGGATGCCGTTGTTCCAGAATCACCAGATCCTATGCTGGAGATGATTGAGGAGGTCAATGCCTGGCAACGTCAAGTTCAAAATCCAACCATCGTTGTACATTGCATGTATGATTAATTAGTTTTAAATGACAACAGTTATAAATAATTAGTCAACAGTTATTAAACACGTGTTCCGTATTTCAGTCTTCATCCTTATATTATGTGGATAGCTCTTTTTTTTTATTTGCGACAACTTTTGCGATTTCCCAGAGTTGAACTATTTGAAAGTGATCAATATTGGAAAAGATTGTATAAATTCTTAAGCATATATGTGTATGACAAAGATAAAAACACTGGTTTGATATGATAGTAATTAGCGACAAGAGGATTGACGGGAATGTCGTAAATTTTAGTTTAAAGAATGTCTCATGCTAGTGTCATTATTTTATTTATAGAATTAAACTTGTATCGTTTATCTTATATGTTGATTTTGCTTTAAACAATTCAGGAATGGTGCAAAGAAAAGTGGTTTGTATTGCACAATCGCCACCATAATTGAAAGACTTCGCGCAGAACAGGAAGTAAGTGTCCTGCAAACTGTAGTACAGATGAGGTCACGGCGCCCCCAATTCGTGGCCAGTAAAGTGAGTATATATTTGGCTGCTATACAGAGTTACTAACAAATTTAACAGCCGGTGTTTCACAATTATAAATTTTGAAATAAAATGCACTTAAATGATTGGTATGATCTTTTAAAAACCCACTCAACTTGCATAGTAATAAATAGATACATTGTACACCGTTTTACAAGATAATGCTGAAAATGAAAATTAATCATAAATCTTTTGTTTGTCATTTTTAGGAGCAGCTGATGTTCTGTTATGATGCTGTCTGTGCCTACTTGAATATGTTCAATACGTATTCTAATGTGAATTGAGATTTTCCACAGAAAACGCAATATAAAAATCACCAGAGGAGATAACAAAAACTGTTTTCAGAAATTATAAGTAACGAAAGCGTATAATTTTGACCTATTTTTCTCCCCTTAGGTTTATAAGTGGGAGGAAACGGGCTTGTTTAAAAAAGGAAATAAAGTATACTAGCTGAGTTGTGTTAGTACTTAGAGTAACGGAAAATGATTCTTAGTTTATCTCTTCAGACTACGTGTTGTTCACCCCAGTATTGTACCTATCACCACCTCACTACCATAAGTAAACAAAAACTCTTCGTCACTACTGTACATACATGTATATACAGTTTCAATGTCAGATTTGATTTGACGCAATATATGTTTTTAAAACGGTGATTACAGTTGAGAAATGATATAAATTTAAAGTGTAAACATTGGAACTTTCTGCATGGATCGGTCCATGAAACATACAATATATTCAATTGTAACTTGAATTAATAAGCATTTTACATTTTTGTCGTCCCAAAGTATCATTGTGATGTAATTATGGATATCTCATTTGAGTCTATCGGTAACATGTATAGTGCAATATGACTTTTTTTTCTGAATGCACATGGAACCCGATTTTATTTGATTATTAATTTGCGTATGCATTATGAAACTGGTTATATTATTCATAAGTGTGTAAATGGTGACGAATAGAATCAAGTGTACATAGATTGTCCTTACAACACTCGCAACAAAAAATCCCTATATGGTACTTAATTTTCTACATAATATTAGTATGTCAATTTGATCTATTAACAATGACTATCATTGATCATTCATTTGTGGCAATAACATTGTAGTCGCGTTTTGAACATTTTTAAAAGAATTTTCTAAAGGTTTAATTGTGGTTTCTTCATGGTGAACCTAGCTAATACTTGCTGTCAAATACTATCAAATCGCTATGACACGTTCAGACAAAAGATATCACAGCTTTGAGAAATGAACTGCATGGTGTGTTTTTACTTTTATTTACTCAATAGTTTTGTATATGAAAATTGATTTTTTTAATAAGCATTTGTTAAAATGCATATATGATGTGCTTTATATACGTTGTCTATCACGTCTTATATAGATTTATAAGTAGATAAGTTTGATAAAAGATTGATTGTTGGACCCAAGTTTCTCTTTTCCTTCCGCTTTTCAATGACGAAAAGTCAAAGCAAAGCGGAGGTAAATTCTCCAGCATAATTTAGAGAACCAGGAAGTACCGTATGTTGTTATAAATCCCCTGTTTTCCCCTCAATTTTCGTATCTTTTGGGGGATACTCTTTCTTTAAATGCAAGGGTTTTTTTGACTCACTACAATCGTCAGTCTGCAAACCTAAGATTCAATTATATCACTTGTTAACTCAACTGTTATCACCATGTGTTAACATGTGTCAACTCAACGGTCAATTATATTCACGTGCTACTCATGATCACATACATGTATATCGATGTCCAAAATAACAGTGCTTGAACACGTACAACTCAATGTGCATCATCTTTAAACTGTGAGAGGCTTTTAACCTTTGTATTACTTTTTTGAATGACTTCGTCACTCAATCTTACAAGATTTCGGAGTAACACTTATTAATAAATACATTGCCTTGCTGTATTGACTATACGTAATGTACACGTTTCTTGAACATTTCCTATACTTGGGTGTATTTCGTATCTTTTGTGCAGCTGATTTCAAATTTATATTTTGTTGACTCTCTATTGATATTATTTGTACGTATATTTTCTTTACCACATGCCCATCGCATGAATCCTGCCATTTTGCTACTGGGGTTTTTTAAATGTACTACACCACACAAATTAAATTACACTATAAGAACGCGATCTCAATTACGTACGAGAGTCGCTTAAAATCTACTTAGAAAATGGGTGCTTTTTTGTCATTAACTCCCCCCCCCTCCCCTTCCGCAAACAAAGTTTGGGGGTTAAGGAATCCGAATCCTCATGTCCACCTGCTGTTCGTCTGTGCAATCGTGTCTAATCTATATCTTCTTTATGATTTAAAATTAAATTATACTACAAGTACTTCACTTAAAAATTGTTTATGACCTGAGGGTTTGTCATGATTTTGACCCGATTTGGGTATGTTCAAGGTCACTATTAGAAATCAAAGTACTGAAGTACTGAAGTACTGAAAGCCGGGCTCTTTTGGTGTGTCTGTGCATTTTGTGTTGTAAAGACTGAAAATCTCTCTCTCTCTCTCTCTCTCTCTCTCTCTCTCTCTCTCTCTCTCTCTCTCATGCTTTAGATGTCGGCAAAGCGTCAGAGAGCGACTAAATTTTGTAAGCGGCTATAAACAAAAATATGTCTGTCTAGTAGAAAAAAGTTCAACAGTTGCTGTTTTGAATTTTGCAACAAGCGTTTTATATTCAATCCCCATTTCTTCAACCTTCAGCAAAGTAGTTCATGGAAATCCATGCGCATTGTATGTGTCCAATATGCACAGTCTTGTTTTTTAAAACACGTTATTAATAAGAAAACTAAAAAAGATAGACAATTTTCTCGAAATTAAAAAAAAGAAACAAAATGCCAACACTTTTGACAAAACGTGGCTCTTTGTGTAACTATTTGGTATAGCGGAAGCTTTTACTTTGTCGCTGTTTGGTTTTTTTGTTTACTTTTGAAGTTGTGCTATTTATAGTAACATTGACGATTTGCCTGTCTACAGCCAGGACAGAGCCCGGCTAAAAATGATGCATTTATCAATTGCAAATAAAGAAATGCTTGGAAAATGGTTTGCTACAGTTTTTCACTGTATATCATTATATTCGTGACACATTTTAATCGTCAGGTGAAATTATATGCATCCAATTTTGAAATTGCCATTACTATATTATAACATTATATGCTTGCCCAAAAGATTCTGTTTTCTTTCCTATACCCATGTACATTTCTGTGCAGTGCGGGTAGGGTAGATGGTATCGTCATATTTTCAAGAAAATCAGGCATAACACATTGTTTTGTGATTTATTTTAATTTGCTATTAATACCCAAATGTATAATGGTAGCTGATGAATAATACTTTTTTGTATCTCTATGGGGTTTTTTTTTTTTGGGGGGGGGGGGGCAAATTTTATCGCTATTTTCCCGAAACCGTAATTTTATATCTCATTTACTAATAAAATACATACATACCTTCTCCAGAAAATTTAATGGGTTAAACTGAAAAAAATCATTCAGAAACATTTTTTATGAAATATATAAACTTTATAATATTTAGAAATAAGACTACTCATAATGTTAATAAATAAATACAAATAAATAATTCTACTATAATTTACGTCATAGGTTATGTTGCTTGTTTTACTGTGTTTTATGGGTCACATGGGTCACGGTGAATGAATTAACTCTTGTATTTATGCAATGTTCCTGCTCCAGGTGTTTTGAAAGGATGTTTCAATCTAATGGTTTTTACATAGATATTCCAAATCAAAAGTTTTATTGAATCTTTTACAGTTCTCGCTACATTGTAGCAAAGCAACTGGAATTTTCTCTCCCCCCCCCCCCCCATTTGTCTTTTTTGTTTTGTGTATATATTTTTTATCATTTCTTTATAAATCCTTTTTTGTTCAATATAGTTATACATTTACATGTGTTATTGTAAATCTGTTTCTTACATTGTATATTTAAGCATATTAAAACAATGAAATAGTAAATGTTTTATGTTTGTGTGAACGAACCACAGCATGCTGACAATTTTTTTTTTATTTTAAAAGTTGCAATTGATTTAGAATTTGAATCAATAATGCTAATACGAAACAACAAATAGGTGACAATCTTCAAATTTCGATTATTGTTATACAATTTATTATTAAATTATGATATAATGTGATTTGACTTTTCTTAGATGTATAAAACTCTTGGCCGAAAAACAACAATTCTTGGTTTACCTTCATTTTTACCTTGTCTAATGTAATTGAAAGAAGACGTTCATAAGTTGAATATCTGAAAATACAAAAACAAAACTTTATTTACGGTAATCTTTAAGAATGAAAAAATTGGAGTTTTTTTATATTATGATCAATAGATAATATAAACAAAAAAATGTACAATTTAATTTTTTTTTTATCGAAGTTCAAATCTTTCCAGAAATTTCAGCCGATAGAGACAATTGGCTAAAACAAGATTAAAAAAGTAGATACTTACATGTTATGATGTAAATTTTGGATTGATTCGTAAGCAAATTAAAATAAAATACAAATACCTGGTCCGATTGATATTCATTAACTTTGGTAATTGTTGAGTGAATTTTACGTCCATAGTTCATCATGACAAAATATGCATATCGATAGCAAATTTGTTAAAGATATACGCAACATACGGGTAAATATAAAGGGAGCCAGTCCGTGTTTTAGTTATTGCCAAAATTAAATTCCACAAAATGTTATTGGTATCTACACCTGAGTGAATAGATTCCGGAAGTTAAAGAGAAACTTTGCGAAATGTAGAAAACCTCTTTTATCATCTGTGGTGCCAAAGAGGATTCTGAAAATCCACATGACAAGTTAGTAAGTATGACGAAAATGACTTATTCATTTGTATGATGACTAATTCTGACATGGAAATTCCATGCTAAGTAAATACATGGACTCGGGTCCGGGTTAATTGACGTTATCATCTACAAACGATAAAAATAGATCTGGAAAAAAAACACATCAAGTTTGGATTCGATAATCTTAATGTTCTACTGCATTAGATCATTTAGAAAAGATTCTAGATAAAATCTAATCTTTACTTATAGAGAAAATTTGTTTCTGATTAACGTGAAATTTTAATGATAAAATCCTCGTTACTTTGTTTTTCAAATTAAAACTGCAAGTACAGCGACCTTGTACATTATGTTTTACAGTCCTTGTGCTCGTATTTGGCATGTATTTTTTCAAATTCCTGACTTTTTAAAAAAAAAATCCTGTGTGAAAAATTCCCAAAGATCGATAAGCTTTAGAGTTGTTCTGTAGCCCTAAATTTCTACCTGAGAAGGTTAAATGCAGTCAAGCGTGAATATATGACCTGCTGATAAATCTGTTGACTATGTATTTACATCGAAATATGTGTGTCATAATGTGGAATGCGTGTATTTCTAAATCAAGTTGCATATCTTTAACAAAAACGTCTATAAATTTCATTCAGAAATAGTGTATTTTAAAAATAATATTGCAACCTTAGCTTCTCATTCATAATCAACATTTTTTACAGTCTTAAACATACATACTATTCAAAATCAATTTGGTACTTACTCTGTAAATAATGTATTTTTGGACTGAAATGTAACTTTGGTGGAGCATATCAAATGGAGTGATATTTCCTTACATTTATCACCGGGGAAAATAAGGTGTTTCTATATATCCGGCGACAATAAGACTCAAATGCTCTAGATGGTAAAAAGCGCTTTATTTGAACTTTTAGGTCGGTAGGGTGAATTCTGGAAATCCAAAAACTACACCCGAACAATCCGAAGCCTAATTCTTGACTGATGATAATAATGAACAAATGATATAAATAAGAACAGTAAACAATAGTAATAAGCATTGTTATACTTTCATGTTAAATACTGAAATCTGATTGGTTAAGACGCAGTTAATAATATTTACTATTACCCTCAGCGTTAGCAACGCACTTGGCAACGGGTAACATTAAAAAATGTTACATGCGCGAAAATTATGCGCGTACGGTTCGCTGTAGAATTTACGTTATACCTATATAAAAGCAGTAAAATTTTCTTAAAAATTTTAAAAAAAAGACATTCAGTATAACAAAATAAATAGTGCCTGTTTGGGAGGATAACAGTTGAAATTGACACCCCTCGAAAACCATTGTCAACCTCCGCTTCGCGTCGGTTGACAATGGTTTTCTCGGGGTGTCAATTTCAACTGTTACCCTCCCAAACAGGCACTATTTATATACTATAAGCATGAGTGACAGATGACACGGAGTAAAACTTCAAATTGAGTGAGTCAATTATATCAAGTCCGCAAAGTTAAGAGTTAACTTAAAACGATTGAGCAATTACGCCTTACGTAAACAAATGTTTTGGGATTAATGTTTTGAAAGACAAAATGCGATAAAGATATTATCGCAAATTGATAACAAATAAAGCAATGTGAATTTGAAGTTTTATACAAAATGTCTTGAATTATAGTTCATTGAAATTTCACTCCATGATAATTCCTTCTCGCTCCGGAAAATGAGACGTCCTCGTCTCAAAGCTCACCGATAAGGATTGCTGGGTGCACGCGGCCTTTGACCGAAGTAGACGGACTGGTAAAATTGTCGTTGATTATTTTCCGGTGACCTTGGTCTGGGCGCGGGAGTGTTGTGAATTCGGTTTCTTGAACTTGAGTTTTTCCTTAAGGCCGCAATGTCGTATTCTTGAGAGGTGATGATGTCGTTTAAGACTGCTATCTTCTGGTTAGCGATGGTCTGTCTTTGCTTAAGGTCTTTAGGACACTGTTCTAAATCTTAGCAGTCGGTGCTTAGATTGCTAACGACATTCTTTAGCATTTTATTTTGATTTCTGAACGTTGTCATGTGGTCTTGAATTACAACAGGCTTAAATAATTTTTGAATGTCTTCTGGACTCAAGTGCTGGAACGGCAGCTGTTTCACAAGTTCCAGTAGGTTGTAATAATCTTTAATTCTTTTCGCGTCCCGGCGTCGTTTGCTTAAGGTCTTGGTTTGTGCAAGGTGCGTTCTACATTGCGAAATATCAGCAATTGCAACACAAACTTCTTGAGGCTTATTCTCAGAAATTCCTACAGTAGGGTCGAGTTTTGATCCTGTTTGGGCATCAGTCGACCCTACAGACGATACTGTCCGATTGCAGGTCCTTCCATCCTTGGCCGAACCATTTGTGAACGAACCTTTGTCGTTGGTCGCCACCGGGTAAGTTTTTCCGCGGATGAGAATGGCAAGGAATGGTTGCGTAGAAGCACATTTTAGCCAAATGGCCAAGTAATCCACACACGAAACACTCCGAACGTGTCGCTGGACATGAGTACAGGTGTCCGGGGGTGAACGTATTTCCGCACCTGTAGCATGCTGGACAGGATCCAGGTCCGGAGTGTAGTCGTGCAAGTCCTGGGGATGTCCAGAAACTCGAAAAGCAGCGACGCTGGTTTGATGGTCGAAATGAGCGGGGAAATCCTCTGCTCTTGGGTTGCATTTCTGACACGTTGAATGTAAAAATCTTGGGGAAACTCGCTGTTGTTGGTACACGGAATCTAACTGCTACAACGTTTATGCAGCAGCCCCGGGTGAATTACCCGGATTCTCCACCAAACTATCACCGGGGAAAATAAGGTGTTTCTATATATCCGGCGACAAAAAGACTCAAATGCTCTAGATGGTAAAAAGCGCTTTATTTGAACTTTCAGGTCGGTAGGGTGAATTCTGGAAATCCAAAAACTATACCCGAACAATCCGAAGCCTAATTCTTGACTGATGATAATAATGAACAAATGATATAAATAAGAACAGTAAACAATAGTAATTAGCACTATAAGCATGAGTGACAGATGACACGGAGTAAAACTTCAAATTGAGTGAGTCAATTATATCAAGTCCACAAAGTTAAGAGTTAATTTAAAACGATTGAGCAATTACGCCTTACGTAAACAAATGTTTTGGGATTAATGTTTTGAAAGACAAAATGCGATAAAAATATTATAGCAAATTGATAACAAATAAAGCAATGTGAATTTGAAGTTTTATACAAAATGTCTTGAATTATAGTTCATTGAAATTTCACTCCATGATAATTATTATCACAGTGCAAAATTGACTGTTCTATAATTATCTTTATTTCGGACTTTACTTTTCAAATACAACATTTATTTTGTCATATATTCTTAGAATTTAATGTTTACAAAGTGAATTAGCCATTGACACTCGGCAGACTCTTTATTTGATTGTTATTACAAATCAGACAGATGTTTCTCCCAAGAACTGCTAATCTCTTGAAACAACATTGCGTAATTATATGCCTTTCATGTCTTGGCCATCAAAGACTCATTGAGTTAATCTAATTACCTAATACCTGTGAATCTTTCACTCAATTCATTTGATGCCATCAAATTGTCACTTTTACTCATTGTTTAGATTCTTATATATACTGAATTGTATTGGTCAATCTTCAGTTCGGAGGCCTGACGCATTACCGGCCACTTCCGTCTGTGTCGCTTATTTGTTTGTTATTGTTCATCTTTTAAATTCGATTGATAATAAATACGGAATCCTTCATCACTTAGTTTTACTTCTCTGGAATTGCATATTGGTGGACCCTTGGGAATACGGCATACATAACCTTTGTTTTTAACTTACGGCCCACAGCGCGCCTCAACCTTATAATTTGTTCCTTTAACGCCAACATTCCCTCACCCGGTTCGTACTGCACACGACCGATGCAGATTCAGAAGAATACCATAGCACCGTAAAATCTACGCGGTCACACATTCATATTAACCTGTTAGAATGAATAAAATATAAAAATAATTTATAAAAGTGGTTGCACATATATGTTAACATACTACCAAACGTTTATGCAATACGTTGTTGAAAACTTCTCTCCTTTAAACTTCCCTGTTGAATTCGAAAGTTTGATCGAAGAGTAATCATGAGCTACATCACCGCTTTATTGTTGCGCAATTTTGAAATTTAAAATCCGGAATATATAATTGAATGTATCTCGCATTTTTTTTACACACATTTTTCAATTTAATGAAAATATAAAGCGAAACAAAGTGATATAAACTGGCTATGCGCATATCTAAAAGAAGAAAGGGGTGTACATTTGCTTTAATAAATCATTCAATGGCCCACAAAACAAAATGTTTATTTTTATTACTGAAAACAAAGTTATAAATCAAACAGACATCTCTATGTTAGGGATACAGAATGATTACATGAGCTTGTGACAGTTTCAAGAATGATGTGAATATCATGTGTGATATATATGATATTTCCATTAATACCAATGAAATTAACTATAAAATCAGTTCTAATATGAAAACATCTTGATACAATCGAAATGTAAAGGAATTGTTAAGAAACGAGCGTTTAAAAATATTTTTTTGAGTATATATATATATAGATATGTTATTTGTTTAAAAATGACACGCAAAATAAATTTTAAAAATGCACATAGAAATTCATTATAAACTATGTAAAATAATATTTTATAATATATAATATAATAATGTATAATAATAATAAGATACTGTAAAATAATTTGAAAACCGATCCAACTTAACGAACGTTATTTTGTATGTGTTTCAATCTTTTCATTTTTTTTTTTTGATATGTAGAGAAAGAGAGAACGGGGCAGCCATGGAACCCACTATAGCTGAAATCACACTGTTCCAGGGATATTTATATTTACGACAGCGAAGAAGGGTAAACAATTGATAATTTGTTAATTAATGTTTGCAAAAAATCATTCTTTGTCAAATTCAGGTGTCCCAAAAACATATTTTTTTATGTATCAAATATTATACTTTAGTTGTATATATGCCCGGTCGAGATTCATTTGATAAATGATAATAAATTCGCCTTTATGTTGATGATATATAACACAGCAACATACAAAATTGCGAAGCGGTGGGTGTTATTACAGTCGTGAAAATTTTGTCAGGAGACATCAATGTTTTTTTTAACAAGTGGATTCGATAATGCAAAATCAATGTAATATACTCCCAATAATAAACCATATGCTTAATGCTTCACTAAAATTTGAAAGTCAAGCATTGAGTTACATGTACATGTATATGCAAGATACAGAGATTGAAATATACTTGAAATGAAGATACAGAGATTTGTTAAGTAAACAAAGCTCGAGTCTTGTGATTGTCTTGTATAAGTTTGAAACAAATGTTGCTTTTTTCTTTTGATAATATTATTTTATGAACACGTTTAATCTAGGTCAGTTTATCTTATCTAGTAACTTGACCTTTAACATTAAAATTTTGGTCAATTATGAAAAAAATACAATAGTAAGATTTATACATGTATTTTAAAAAAATGAAATTTGATGTCAGACCGAGAACAGGACGGTCCTAACTTTGCGTTTATGTTAATGTTTTTGATTCTTTTCTATTCCCCACAGGTTAAAGTTACCCTCACCAAGACCACTATTCCTTGTGTTAAGTGTAAGTTAAAATAGATCTAAGATTTTAGGGTTGACTTTTCAAAAATTCATAACATTTTTTTTTTCATTTCATTGAATGACCAGTTCGAGACGGGGAGTGACCATCACATATTTAAATAGAATAATAATAATAATAATGGATAGCTGTTGAAAGCGTTGTAGGAACGCACTTTGAAAAAAAAAAATTCAAAGTGCGTTAAATTTGGAACCAAGTTAACGCACTTTGAAATTTTGTTCAAAGTGCGTAATTTTTCAAAGTGCGTTGTAACAAAGCGTATCAGATCTTGTATCTGTGTAAATGCACTTTAATTCTTAAGATTAAAAAAAAACCCACAAATTTGCGCGTTTTGATAAATGTTTTCATGTATTTGAACAGATAAGCTGAAAATTGGAAAAGAGGTGGTGATATTTTCCGCGGAGGATCTATATTTCTTTGAAAAAGATGAAATTGAACTCAAGACAGGCCATGCTTTTCTGTCATGCTTATCAACAAGGATACCATGTTCAAAACACAAACAGTGCCTAAGCGTGACGCTTCTTATAAAGACTGATGATTTGACCCATCGTATCAATTTGTGTGGTCCAACTCAAATGCACTTACGTGAAAGGTCTATAGGAACATTGTGGAATGCTCTCCGCAGAGAATTTGGTAAGATTGCGCGTTAGTCAGCTCACAGTCACAATAATGAATTAACACGCCAAGCGCTTTTTCAGCTTTTTCTTAAACATTTTATTTACATGTATTTATTTAGGGTAAAAAAAAATGTCCGTGAATTCCCCCATTGCATTGCTAATGCTAAGGTGTCTTTTCAACCAATTCCGTATAAAAATACTGTAAACAAAGAGATACTAGTATTCAAGTTATGAATTCGAATTTTCACATGGCTTGAATTTGTGTAAAAATTGTTTTGCAGTATTTCTGTGCAAGTTAAGTACTACATGTAGATGCACTTAAGGTTGTCGCTACCTAATATCCAAGAAAAAAAATACCAAAGTACATGTATTACACATCATACTAAAATATTGATCTTTTATATTATTATGAAGAACCATTGAGAATTTCAGTGTGTTTCCTGTTGAAAGTTAGAATATAAAACTTTGTTTTATCACATGGATATGTTCACGTTTGATGCATACAACTGTTAAGTTAATTTCTATGTCAATATATTTCATATGGAACACTTTGTTGTCCATTCAAACACTGACCAATCAGATACATGTATATTTAAAGTGTCTTTACTGACTCAATGCTTACTCTGTCAGACGTCACAATTCGAACGTGAACAAAGTGTGACAATTCATTTTAATTTTTTTTTTGCAGAACAATGTAATGGTCATGATTCCTAACATTTGTATTTTTACAGGCGAAATAAGAAGTTGGTTCGTAAATATTCCAGAAATCAGTCAATCTGAAAATTCGAGATTACGGTTCGTCATGACTAGGGCAAACTTCTGTGTGCTGGACTCATCGTATAATATTTATCACGACTATAAGTTTAGGATGGTGAAGTGTGAAGTATCATTTGATATAGAAACAGACATGGTGGAACTTAAAGTTTACACTGATGATGGCGTTTACCAAACAAGTAAAGCATACAAATTATTTTTATTATTTTTTTCAAAATCAGTAGCCAAAAAACAAACATTTTTGAGGAAAATATATATTACACAAGTCTTTTATATTTCTTGTTCACCTTCTTATATATTTTTTCTTTTTTTCTTCAGATTTTGTATATGAAAGTGCTATTCATCTCAAAGCAAATAGCAGCTTTGCTGATGACCTAAGAAAACTGATGGTTCGATGCTGTCTGGTAAGAAATCCGGTAGCTGATATGCTTGATTTCCACCCGGATGCTCCTTCAGCAAGAATGACGTCATCATCGCACGAGTCCCCTCCTCCACCCTGTCGTCCAGAATGTCCTCCCAGTCCTCCGTTACCACGGCCACCGAAACTTTGTCGTAAAACCTACTTGATTCGATCGGAGAGCATAGCATGCATGGCGCTATGTGACGACAACAGCAAACGGTCCCACAGTTATGTGTTCTACGAAAACATTTTCCAATCTGATGACAGATTGTACATTAACGAACGGTTCCCAAATCCGCTCCGTATAAAAATGGAGCATAAGATTGACCGTTGGAACCGTCTGAGTGACGAGCTAGAACAAGTTGATGAAGAAACCGCTTCCAAGCATTGGTTATATTTTGATAATCAGTTCCAGCATCGATTATTTGATCATTCATATAGAAAGTATGCATTATACATATGTAATAACATATTTATATAAACTCTATATATAAGATATCAGTTTTACAATTTACAAGTTCCCTGTTATACAGACATTTTAATCTCTTGTAGATTCATCTTTTAAAATACTAGTAGTTCATGGTAAAGTACACACATGTATTATACATTTACATGTACATGTAAAAGTTATGCCCTTTAGTCTCAGATGCATTTTTATTGAAAATTCTAAATGATCTAAATAATTCGTTACCGAAAAAGAACAATAATTTGATGGGAAAAAGAAACAACAAATAACAAAGAATAATACCCTCTATATATTTTAAGGATATGTAACGCGGTTCCAATGTATGATGACCCAAGACCAACAGGAAGTGACTGTGAGGTATATGAGGCTCAAGAATACTGGGAATCAGATGTGAGTAAATAATATTCATTTTACAGTAACTGCAGTTAATTAAACAGCATCATTGTACGATTGTATTCCTTATGGCTATCGGTTTAGTTCCTCAAGATTTTTTAAAAATCAATTTTGATATAAAAAATATATGCATGAACGCAAAGAGAGAGAGAGAGAGAGAGGGAGAGAGAGAGTTGCATGCACGTCACGTTTCGATCAATAACCGAATATCTTATATGCACGTTTCGTGAAAATTATTCAGAGGATCAATAACCGAATATCTTTTTTCAAAAGGGTGAATCAGTATCGTGATGTTAACAACTATTTCTATAATCAAGATATCCCTTTCAGCTGTGTTTGAGTATACAAAGAGTAATGGAGGGCCGAGTACCAAAGATGTGGGGTATTCTGAACATCACTCATAATCAATACCTCGAGCTGTCCATGAAATTAGATTTGAGAAATAATGGACCTAGAGCAAGAGACTGGACAGAATTTGCAGAATGGACAGGTACCTAATTCTGTTTTATGTTTTATCATAATGTTAGCGTGCATGTTTGAATTAACATGCATTCCAAAAAGTATATTGGATTCCATTCCGTTACTATTTCATTACTATCCAACTTTACAGCAAAAACATACAGGAATTGATAAACAAGAAGAACAATCCCATTTTACAATGCAATTTTCACTTGAAAAAATGAAATGAATTTTTTTTAAAGTTTGATCTTTGTTTTGTTACGTTTCAAAGGAAACCTAGGAGTTATATTTCCTTTTTTTTTTTGGTAATATCTAACAGGAGTCAAAAAGACCTTGGAAATAGAATTAATCCAGCATTTCTGTTACACAAGGAAAATTGTCATCATGGATGTGGTGTTCTCCCATTGGTATTTCCAGGATCAACGCAGGAGGTCCGTGCCTGCATGTAACCACGACATGTTAAAAATCATTCTTCTGAACATGGAAAGACATGACTTAATCCGAGTGATTCAAAGCAATTATAATATTCCTATGGAGGGCAGTGACGTAGAATCGGATGACGATAATACTCATTTCTAGAGAGGCGCCTCCACGGGAATAATATTAGTTGAAATGGATATTTCATTCCTCGCTCATTTACACAGTTTTTCATATACATGTACCATATTTCATTTTATTGATTACATTGTTATGTTAACGTTGTATCATCTTTACTTTGATGTGATTTTCATTAGCATACTGTATACAGGGTTGTTTTCGCCCTGCCGTGTTATATTTGCCTTTCTACACTTGCAAGTTGTTTCACACGGTCTTAAGTTCGCCCTGACACAAACAAAAATAAAGATACTCTTTAATAATTAATACAGTTATTTGAAAAAATTGTTTTGAATTCGCCCAGTCTAAAACTAGCCCGCTGACAACGAGGGCGAAAGGGGCGAAAATAAAACGGGGGCGAATATTTCCCTCTCTGTATACAGTATTAGTCTACACGCATTGGCTAAATGCTCCCTCCCATGACCATGACTCTCTAGGGTCCAGTAGTTCTTACCTCATGCAGTACTGTTAACATTACTTTTGCCTTCGTATGCCCATTGAGTAAATGTTCTTTGCTATTTCTAACAAATTCATTAATAAATGTTGGAGTTGATGCTTATGACTGCTTCTGAATGGTGCTCTTTTGAAAATAAAGAAATTGATGCACGCAAATTTTATTAATTATTTTTAAATATTTTTTTACGGCAATGAAAAAATATTCAGCATATTTATAGGTCAGTATGGAACCTTTGAATGCATGTACTTTAAAATAAAATGAATAAAGTTTTTAGCCATGTCATTCAATGAACTATATATGATAATCGGTCATATTTGGCCCCCATAATTCGCCATTTTTAAAAGTGTTTCAAGTAAATCAAAATTGTTACGTTTTATTTTAGAAAAGTTGATATAACATAATTTTTTTTACCCATTTATTTGAATTGTTTGCACTCACTGGCAGTTTATGACTTTAGAAGTTGCGCAATTGTTATAATATAATCAAAATCATTAAAAAATTGACAGTTTTCTTATCTCTTTTCGAATGGGAAATATAGAGCGACACTTTGAACAAAGAAACTATATTGTTTATTAGTATTGGATATATACAATTCTGATGAAATATTTTGTTTGTTCAAGCTTGCGCTCAATGTTTTCTGAAAGAAAGACTATTTAAAAGCGATCCGTTTTATGCTAAAAATTGTAGGAAAAGGTTAACTTTGTGATGTCATATTTCTAAATTGTGGGCATAGTGAAATAACTTAACATGTATATGTGTACAAAGAAAACAAAGAATTACAGAAAAATGATGATGTTCATTTAAGGGGGCCATTTTAGGTCCATATCATATATAGCCCTTTCAACATAAAAAAATTTACAACATGTATGAAACAAAATCTAAATTTCTTTTTAAAAATCTGTGAAATATTTGCGAATGAATAATAAGTCGTTAAAAAACGATAATTTTAAAAATTAGGACATGTCAAGTAATTAATTCCTTGAATTCAAATCTTCAAAGATTTATACCCACAACTGATATCGATATCTATGGTAACTTCTAGCAATGATTGATCAGCTAAAACCACGTACCGCTCTATAGCATCTTCGCACGTGTGTCCAAGTAATTTCCACAGGTGACGTGCGTAGAGCTGAGATAATTGGAATTTTTCAGTCATATACATGAAGATGTGTATTGGATCTTGTACACTTTTATGTGTATGCTCGTCAATATAATATACATGTACATGTACATCGGTCATAGTTCAATTATATGTAGTTTAATTCAAAGTAACGTTTTTGATCAGTGATTCTGTTGCACAGTGGAATCTGTACTGTAACTAATTTTCAGGTAAGACTTTGTTTTCACCATATGCGTTATAAAAGGTTAAGGTCGATACATGGGTGTGGCAAGGTAGGTGGAATAGTAGAAGTATACCTTGTAGGTACTCGGTTTTGGGCTTTTATTGGTTTGCTCTTTATCGCATATGCATTGGCAATTCTTCTCATGCTATATAATATTGTTTGGAAAAGAGAAAAAAAGCAAAGCAAAAAGCAAATGAAAACTCTCACGAATGATTTATTATTGACCAGAACACTTGGGAGACGAGGGGAAAAACGCGATAAAAAATGTAAGTTTTAATATCGTTTTCACAACAAATAAAATGTAAAATGAAATGATGCCGCATTGCCAAAATTATTTGTGGAATACTTCGATGCATTGAAAAGGATGCGGGTATACATACCCCCCTCCCCCCAAAAAAGGTGGCTAGATCGAGGTTCTTTAATTAGATAATTAAGAAGACAATTAAGTATGATACGTGTAACGATACACTGTATATACATGTATTAAGAAAATTTCTTTGATTTTTAATAAGGATTATTGCAGTCTTTGTGTTCGTACCAAATGATTAACACGTGTCACCATTAAATGATGCAGCCTAATATAATCATAAGTTATTTAAAAAAAAAGGTACATGTTCTGCTCTTCCATAGATAATAAGTATTGTCCACTAGCTAAATAGTCCACACACGTAAACAGAGCGGTTCAATGGTCCATGTGAAAGGTTTAAACGACATGGGGCGCTTTAAACCTTTAGCTTGTGGTGTTACCCGTTTTATAACGAAGTCGTATGTGCAGGTAGCTAGCAATGGGTCACGAGTGGAACTTTAAACACGCGTGATGTGCAATTTGAAGACACGTGTTTTCCATATTACGCAAACTGGTGCATATTATTTTTTTGGCATTCGTTAAGAATCTACAAAGGTGAATGTTGTTATATAGCTTGACATACTTACATTTGACCAGGATATACTCGGGTGAACGTGTCACGGTTCACTGCATTTAAGGAAATATAGAGGCTAGCCATGCTGACGGTCGCAGAGTTGAAAAGATCGTACGAAGTTTACCTCTCTAAAGGAGGTAAGGAAATTATGAAATTCTATTGGTTTTTTTTAATTAATTAATTGAAAATAACTTTTTCAATGATTTGTGAATACCTTAGATATTATTGTGTATTATTTCTGTTTGAGTTGTAAAATTGAATCTAGTTGTTGTAGAGATAATAGTTCAGAATAGTTCAGTAATATAGTACAGAATTTATAGTTAATACAAAAATTGTTTCAATTGTGCATGTAGCGACACGTTTGCGACAGATATACAATTAACATCTAACAAAAATTAAATCACCCCAAGGTTGCTGCAATTTCTGCATTGATTAGGCTATGTTAGGAATATATATGTTCTTGTCTTTATTTTTAAAGAGCGGGGGTTCTTGAGCGAGAGAAGAACTTACACGAATGGAGTTTCTTTCTATAAACAACTGTTTCTGTGACAAAGTTTACCCATAGTGCCATTATATATAAGAATATTAACACAAGGTATATAATTCATTGGGACTCTACACTATGGGCTAAATTTTATCACAGAAACAAGTGCCTTTGAGAAACGACAGTCATATAATAGCTGCTTACAAGAATAAATAAAACTTAAAGCCCCACCCCTGTAGGTCAAGTTAATCGCAAGGTTAGACTAATCTGAAAGTCAATATGATATGTAAACAATGGTCAGAACAAAGACGTTATCAGACAGACAATACAAATGTTTAAATTCTTTCAATTTGTGTACAAAAGTATTACCAGATGTAATACCGGTCCTAGATACCAGTTCAATCTTACTGAATGATTTCAATAGTTTCGGATCAATAATTATGTATTTTCTTTCATGAAACAGACAACGAAAGGCTTTGAGACACATCAAGATTGTGTTTTTCTTTCTGTGAAAAAATGGCACATTTCATTGACAAAACCTTATTTTATAATTTAAATGACATTCCTGGGTATAATGTTGGGGGGGGGGGAGAGAGAGAGTGAAAGAGGGAGGGGGAGAGCGACCGTATTGATATTTCCATGTGAAATATGATATTGGATATTTATTCTGCATATAATTATTATATTTGTAGATTCTAGGGTAGAAAAATGGCTACTAATGGAGTCCCCTGTACCGATCCTGACAATATTTGTCCTATACCTGCTGTTGGTCAAGCAAGGGCCGCGCTGGATGGAACAATACAAACCCTTACAATTACAAGGATGGCTGGTCATCTACAATCTAGCTCTTGTTGGCCTCTCAGTTTACATGTTTGAAGAGGTCGGTTACGTATGGATGATTATGGGGGAATATATTAAGCAGGAATGGGGATATAGGATGTACAAGAATTATTATGTTATCATACATGTACAAGTTAAAAGGCGCTTCAATTTGAGGTTAACAAACGTGTTTCAGCTTGAAATCAAGTTGTTAGCGCATGATATCCATAATTACGTTTCATAACAAGATGTTTATGACAAGTTGAAAAATTATTCCTTTCTTAGTTTCTAGTGACGGCCATAAAGTCCTCCTACAGTTTGCGATGTCAGCCTGTCGACTACTCAGATGACCCTTTAGCTATAAGGGTAAGGTAATGAATACCTTGAAATTGAGGTAAAAAAAGCCATGTTGTAGCAAAAACACCCAAGCTTCATGGGTAACCGAAGAACATTTGATAAAAGTGAAGATCTGTTGAAGAATTTTAAGTGACAAACTTCATACAAAGGAAACAAACTATTCTAAAAAGCCATTTGTTGTCTTACTTCATAGATTAATTGATCGGTTGATTGATTTGTTGATTGATTGGTTCTTTCATTCATTCATCCATTCATTTCTTCATTTATTTCATTCATCCATTCATTTCTTCATTTATTCATAGTGATACATTCATTCATTACGGATGAAGTCCTCAGACAAATTATTACATTTTTTTATTCACAGATGGCTAGTGTATGTTGGTGGTATTTCTTCTCCAAAATCATAGAGCTACTAGACACGGTACGTAACATAATTTGAGCGTGGCTGAGTTGCCTTAATCATCCCTTTTCGGAATTTTCTGGCAAACGGAAATGCACATCTTCGATGTTCAACTCAGTACGTTTGTGTATTCGGTGAATGCTTGTTCAAAGCTCTGTTGTTCAAACTTTTATAAGAATGATTAAATATATATGACTATAAGCTTAAGAATTACATACGAAAGACAGGTTTACACGTATGAAATATAATTTTATAGATTAATATGGAATTATAGTCCTTCTGTTTATTAAAACATTACATTGAATATGTAACTGATCTGTTTTTCTGGAGAGTGTTAATGGTAGCTCCAGGTATAAATGCATGGGTATCGATTTTTTTCCTTAAGGACTTCACTGCAAAAATGTGTTAGGTATGCGTTTTCTACCATGTAGGTCACACACGTGTCGGATACTCTGCGTTTGGTGTTGATTTTACATGTACTTGTGAACGTGTCACAATTATTTTACACGTCCAATTTGAATGTAAAACAATATAAGAAAGATTAACTATTTTTGGTAATAGAAAATTCAATTGATAAAGTACATTTCATGTTTGAGTGTTTCATATATCTTTGGTATTAAACTCAGAATTAAAGAAACGTTACGGTAATAACCCAACCCTCCCCCACCCCTTAAAAAATATTTACCAAATTTTGAGATGCTTTCTTTTTTTCTACCGTAGAGATTGCTTTAGTTGATGGTCAATTTGAAAAAACAAAACCTTAAAAAAACCCAACATATCGCCTTTTGTTTTTCAACTGAAAAAAAAATAATGCCTTTTCTTTTATCAACGTAAGTTTTATTTCTCAAACAGCAGTAATCAAATGAATAATAATATTAATATTTATATTGATTTCTTAAAAATTCATCATAGTTTGGATGTATTTTGGACAAAAAAGATACATGTAGCTCAAGAAATCTTCTATAGAATGCATTAAATGTGACCTTGCAGGTTTTCTTTATATTGCGCAAGAAGAATAACCAGATCACGTTTCTCCACGTGTACCACCACAGTACGATGCTCATCAACTGGTGGCTGGGTGTCAAGTTCATCGCCGGAGGACAGTGTAGGTTTCTTACTGTATCAGAATTCTGAAGCAATGTCAATTTCCTATTTAAGACCGGAAAGGGCGTGTTCAATGTACATTTCTACCGTAAATTTTGCAGCTCATCATCAGCAGTAATGTACATTTCTTTAAAAATGATCAAGGTCGCATTATGTAAGAGATGAGATGAGAATTTTTATTTCGATTGTCATTATATTAACTTTATTTTTCCATTTCATCCATTTTTATACGTCGATCATTTCTTTCTATCCTTCACCGTAGCCATTCCTTTGCAGCCTTCTTCTTAGCGATGATCAACTGTTTTGTCCATATATGGATGTATATGTATTATGGCCTCGCTGCTCTTGGACCTGAAGTTCAGCGGTATCTATGGTGGAAAAAATACATCACGAAGATGCAATTGGTAATATTTTATACAATACTAAAAGCACCAACCATTGGACTAAGTCACTGCATGCAGCGTTGTACTTTAATTTTAATATTTAATTTTTTACATTATTATCAATTTTATTACAAAATCGCGTATTTTCTCCGAAAGAATGGTCTAAAACGAATATTAATATGGACAGATAAGACAACTGGTTGGTTTTTTATATGAAGATTACGAAATGTATATTTTAATAATTATAACATTACATCATCTTATTTTCAGACGCAGTTCGGGTTGGTTGTGATCCACACAGGATATAATATGATGACCGACTGTGAATTTCCCCAGGGATTTAACTATGCCGTTTTTATATATGCTTTTACGTTGATTGCCTTGTTTTCTAATTTTTACATCAAAGCATATTCCAAAAAGTCAACCAAAAACAGTTAATGATAAAGATTTTAGGAGTTTTTCTCGTATCAGTATTTTATATTTATTATGAAAAAGAACAAAATAAGAAATACATGTAAATGTAAAATTTGTTTTTGTCATTTATTATCCATATCGTACTTCTCTCTCTCTCTCCTCTCTCTCTCTCTCTCTCTCTCTCTTTCTCTCTCTCCAAGTGAACCATTTGAATATTTCCTCAAACAGTAACTGTGAAATGCTTCAATCTCCAAGGATACCGGTATTCAGATATTATTTGGCTTACAACTGATCTATGAGATGTATCAAGTTATTTCACACACGCCGTTTATTAGTCTTTTTTACACAATGAGTCGTCCATTGGGTATGGAACGTTCGATGGAGGATATGGCGGATTACAGTTCCCAGCATCCATGTTTGCAAATGGAGTTTTCTCATTGGGAATTCCACAGGCGATTTCATAGGTAGGCGGTGCGTACAGTGGTGGGTAGATCACCTGTTCTTTGGAGGCGTTGGATACTGTCGATGCGTACTCACCTAGAAACAGTAAATTATGTTGTCAATAATGGTTCATCTTCAACACTAAAGCTACATGAAATATCGTGTTTTGTAAATGTTTTTACTAAACAAAATGATGGTAGTACTGTTACAGTAAATCATAACACGAATAGTTAATTAAAAATTATATTAGCCACGATGAGTACTATATATTCTTGTTATTCAGTACATAATAAAAAAAAAAGAAGAAAATTTTAAGCGGTCGCTGTCCAATATTTTGAAAAAGTAACTGCAATTTTGAATTTAATACGAGCTCTCAGTTGTATTGTGATAAAAGAGGGTATTTTTAACGTGTTGAAAAGATGAGTAACTTACAGTTTGTTGACTTTTTTGTCCTTATGCATTTAACAACACAGAAAACAACAATGAACAATGCCACCATTCCGGCTATGATCCCAAATACCACTCCCACAATGTGTCCAGGTCTGAAATATAAAAAAAAAAGATCAGGGTAACCCCTGATAATTCAGAAATATCCAAAACGAGGAAATAAAAGGAAGAAGAAAGAAAAAAAAATTGGATGAAAAAAAAAGTGTCTTTATATGTGTTTTAACCTACTTGTCCCAGAATGTACAACAATTTTGTTGTCCCTCTTCTCCACAGCAGTAGCGATAGTCCTCGGACATTATTTCGTCTATTGGACAGAAGAAGCGGCCTTGGTACGAAACAGTACCATTATCACTCATGTCGTAGATGTCGTTGTAGCATACCTCAGGGACTGAAACAATATGGACCTATAATAACTCTACGAAAATTGCTTATTTGACTTCATACGATACTTGTATTCAAAATTGTAAGTGTTCCAGTATAGAATCATGATTTTTTTTCGTCAGTGAGTACCATACACTTTACACTTTTATTTTTCAAGGAAGGTTGTTTTTTTTTGGGGGGGGGGGGCTATTGACTATTCACTTTGCCTGCTATAACACCATGAGCCTATTATTTTCTGCATCTACCATCAAATTAAAAAAAATAATCTACTTACGTGTGCCATCGGCGATATATCTGGCTCTGGAGCGATACCGCGAGGCTCCATAGACTGTCCCTAGCAACAGGGCGGAGCGGATACTGCTGGAACTAGAAAGACGGTTACCGCTGAAGGAAGACCGGTATGACGTCGATCTACTTGAGCTCCTGAAGCGACTCCTGCTGCGTGTTCGACTACTCCGGAAGACAGATCGGAATGACGAAGATCTTCTGGTGCCTGTGTAGCGACTCCTCCTGGAGGAACGGGATCTGCCACCGCGGGCACGGCCAGCACTGACCAATGAAATTGCTGAAAAAATGGAATGGAGAAATTACATGTATATGATGATGTGTACAATATTCGCCTTCTGATTTTTTATATGGACAATCGAAATACTTTAACAATAAATCAGTGTTCATGTCAAAGAAACAGACTCAGCTGATTTGCCATGAGGGAGGAAAACTTATAAAAAAAAAAAAAAAAAAAGATACAGCATTTTTACTTGCATAATAGCTTCAAATAAAACAATATCATACAATTCGCCGTAATGATATACGTGACAATGACTCTAAAGAAAATAAAAAGTTCTCTTCCACAATTTAGGATGCTTGTATTGTCTGCAAATTTTGACATACACTGTAGGTGGCAGATCCCTCTAACTACCCAAAAGTACCCAGAATCAACGCACAGAATACATATAATACATCATATCTAATTCCACATCACTCACCTATCACCAGTAACACAATTAATGTCCACCACCTCATCTTCTTAAGCGTGTTTTGTGATCAACATCAGAAAATGTATGCAAGCAACCACAAATACTTTTTCTCACTTAGCCCGGGTGCATCTTCAAACGTCCACGTTCACAAACAGCCGTAAATGTGCGTCCATGAGTGCATGTGCCGTTTATTTTGCTGTTGGTATTCTAGTTATTTCGTACACAGTTCCACTTTGGGAATACTTATATTCAGCTTTTGTGGTGTTTTAAACTTGACACTCCTTGTTAATGATTGCTTGACTTCGTACATGTACTAGTATTTATCAAGAGTACCCAGGCGTGACGGAGCCCTTTTAAAGCCCATGATAACAATGTTTGGTGACTTTTAATTTTTTTCAAATGCGTAGGCCCCGAGGATCCTCAGATGAAAATAAGTTTTTTATTTCAGGTTTATTTTGATATGGTTTTAATGTTTAGATAATTTTTCAGCTCTGTATAGCATTTTGAATTACTCTCCATTTATAGTTTTAAGATCATGTATACATAGGATATTCATGCATAATTGTTCTATCTAAATTCTCTCTTGTAGTTTAATAAATTTTCTACTGACTGCAAAAATTCGGGTAACATTTTTTACAACCACGTAGGATGTACATGAATAAAAACGTCTGACAGTATTGATTTCTCAAGACAAACCGACATATATATATATATATATATATATATATATATATATATATATATATATATATATATATATATATATATATATATATATATCAGCGAGTAAATTTTGGGACGAGGTCGACGCATTTAAAAAAATATTGGTCGAAATACTTGATACTTTCTAATACAATTAATAATTAATTACACATTATTTAGCTCAAAAAGATATATCAAAAAGAGATCCTAGGGGAATATAAGCTAACTTGTTTCTTTCATATTTTTATCTTGTTAATTTTTATGCGACAATTATATTTACTCATTTAAAAAAGGATCTCTTATGCAAGAAAATAAATGGTTGTGTTATGAAAATAAATTTTTAACCTATTTCAAATGGATTTAATTTAAAATTGTTTTGAACAAACATGATGAGAAAAAATATACGTCATAAAGTTTATTAAACTTAAAATGATCGTACAGAATATCAGTGCAAGAAAAAACCATCCCCTACAGTAGTGCTTATTTTTTAGTTGATCATAATTATTCTAGTTGAAATCTCAAAAGAGAGTTTATGTTTAGATACCTACATATAATTAAACATACCACGGGGGAAACTATTGTGTGGCCAGCTCGTCATTTCAATCTCACTGTACTTTACTTAGAGCTGAATAATTCCTCTTTTCCATTCAAGTTTATTACAGTTTGCTAAGTATATACTTAGGAAGAAAAGATGCGGGGCATGGAGCCTTCTTGATTTAATCAATTTGAATGATGAATGGTAATTGAACTTTATCTTTGGGTGCCCCTTTCCCACTCTCAAAGACGGAAAATCATTATCATTACGTTTACAAATCACTATACTATCAACTTACTCAGTATAGAATCCCGTAATTTGATATTTATACATATTTTTTCAAAGTATATTAAGTGTCTCGATAATGAAAAATGTAGATGTATCTTCATAACGCGCTTTGAAAATTTGTATTCAATGCGCGTTAACTTGGTCCCAAATTTAACGCACTTTGATGCAATATTTAGAAAAGTAACGAAACATTTTGTGTTCTGTGTATTATTTATATTGAAAAGATTTTTCAAAGTGCCCTCCCACGTAAAATGTGAGAATAGACCAGCGCAGAATAAATTATGCTGTTAATCATAAATATTTCATTATTTATTGTAAACTCCTATACATGTATATAAGCTATATGAAAACTTGAATTAAAAAGGTGAATTGTATTCTCATTAAACATGATGAACGTATAAAAAAAGGTTTGTACTATCACAAAGGTGGTGAGGGTTTTTTTCACAGAAAAAATACCCTTCCAGATAAATATGAAACATAGAAAAAGCACAACATTTTGTACAAACATATGGCACCATTGTTGTGATGGACATAAACATGTACATGTATTATAATAATTAATGGAAGATTTTTGTCTAAAAATAGATATAATATCATTGTGATGAGGAGATATTTGTTGGTATAACATAGACCACTGTGCCCGATAATTATGTCAGCGCCAAGGTGGCATTTTTGCACTCGCTCAAAATGCAGTTTCGTATAAATTGATATCAACTAAATGATACTAGACTATTGTCTTAGAGAGTAAATAACCACTTTTGTTTTTATAGTGTGTCTCACCTGACAGGCAAGATATTTACCTTTAAAAACTAATATCCCATTGGAAATTAATATTTCCCATTGGAGAAATAATTTTCCTACATGAAATATTGATAAATCCTAAGAATTTCTTAAATCCTATGTATTTCCCATGCACAGAAATTGAAATTAGACAGGTAGTTTTCCTGTAGGAAATTGAGATTTTCGATTGGATTTTAAAATCCTATGGGGATTTTGTTCAAATCTTATTGATACTAAAGGTCCTACAAGAGGTTCTTTTATTCCGGTAGGAAATTTTAAATATCCTATCGGAAAATTGCTTCTACTGTGGGAAAAATTATTTTCTTGTTGGAATTTTTTAAAGGTTAATCTCACCTGACATGTGGGATACATGTACCTTTACAACAAAGGTTGTTATAAACTCTTTAAGCAATGAGCTATCATATCGATACAAACATTATGTACAGCAAAGACTCTTGCAAAATGCCACCTTCGCATTGGCATAATTATAGACGAAAATACTGATGATACAGAAATTAAAAAATCATTTGAAAAACTGAGAAAATCTAATGTACAGTGTTTTGGTTCATTTCTCTCTCTCTCTCTCTCTCTCTCTCTCTCTCTCTCTCTCTCTCTCTCTCTCTCTCTCAAAAAAGTAAGCCATTGAGACTTTTTTTTAAAACAATATCTGTAAGTACTATATTTTCCAAGGATGTTGACCCCCTGTGTCGTCCTTTGTTGGGTAGGGTGCATTCGCTGTGGGTGGGTAGGAAGGATTAGAGTACCCCATCATATCACTGGTTGGGTATGGAGTTTTCCCATTGGAATCCACACAAGACATTTCATAGGTAGGCGGTGCGTAGGCTGGTGGATAACTGGCATGCCCATTCGATGTGTTGGATATGTTGGATGTATAGGGACCTAGTTAAAACAGTCAGACGTGTGTGATAATGGCACATTAAAAAATAACACCCCAAATTTTTTTTTAAATTATGCAAATTATCCGACAACTTTTGCATTTTACTTGGTAGAAAACTTTGTTCTCTATAATTAGTAACACACGCGTGGTCTACTTTTTTTAAAACAGGGATTTGTCCAGATAATATACATGTAACTATGAAGTAGAAGAAACATCACTGTCAAATGTCCAAAAAAGTAACTTTTCTCGATCGACAATATTATAGGGAAAGACAATCTTCTAAGATATGCTGTTACAGTAACTTATAAGTGATAATCAGTGAAACTTACGGTTGTGATTTCTTGATTTTGTCGTCTTCATGTATTTAATTACGCAGAAAACAACGACGAACAATGCTACAACGCCGGCTATTATTCCAAATACCACACCCACAATATGACCAGGTCTGGAATAAACAGTTTAACCATTAAGTGTTAACAAATTGTTATAATAAGTGATAGAAAGAAGAATTGAAGAGAAAAGGATTCGTTTTATGTTTTAAACTTACTTGTCCCAGAATGTACAACAGTACTGTTGTCCCTCTTCTCCACAACAATACCGATAGTCCTCGGACATGTTCTCATCAAGTGGACAAAAGAACCGGCCTTGGTACGATACGGTGCCATTAGCACTCCTGTTGTAACTGTCGTTGTAGCATACCTCTGGCACTGCAACAAAACAGGAAAGGTTACTTTTACAAATTCGTAAATTTCAATTAAAAAACAAAAGTTTCGTTTTCATTTTAAAAGGGCCCAGCAAGGAATCTTAGACTACAATGTCATGCTGATTTTGTTCCTTGTATTTTACGGTATTTTTAAATAATTCTTTGGCCAATAGATAAGGAGTATTCTGGGAATGTAAGTGTAGCTGACAGTCAAATAAAACTACAAACAATTCTTTTATTTTTTTTTTCTTCAAGATTTTTTTCTCCGCTGGAAATTATCAGACTTTTTACTATATACTTACGTGTGCCATCGGCGATGTATCTGGCTCTGGATCGATACCGCGAGGCTCCATAGACTGTCCCTAGCAGCAGGGCGGAGCGGATACTGCTGGAACTAGAGAGACGGTTACCGCTGAAGGAGGAACGGTATGACGTCGATCTACTTGAGCTACTGTAGCGACCCCTGCCGGAAAAACGACCTCCACCACCTCGGCCCCCACGAGCACTGACCAATGAAATTGCTTAAAAGGAAAATTAGATCAATACATTTACCATATTATAAAGTATAGCAGTTTCATGAATAATTTTTTTTTGTATGGGTGGTAACAGGCTTTAAAACACAACACTGGGTTTAATTAATTAATTAATTAATTAAATTAATTTAGTACGTTTGCTATATGTCTATTCATTTCATTAAGTCTGTCTTCGACGAGCTGAATCTTATAGACAGCCTAACAATATCATAACTGTATGGCGGGTTACTGAGCATGTTTTCCTTCGTTTTATTACAGCACAATTATGATTTGATGACATTTTATTCAAAGTTCACTGGCTAAACTGGGTTTCAAAAGCTTGTATTTGACACTTTGCAATATCAATATCATTACGACTTAAGAGGATGGTATGGTCATGGCCCATTTTAAGCTATTATAATGAATATTTATCTTCTTTAAGGGAAAAGCTCTGTCTGAAGATAACCTTGAATGTTCTAACGGTCAAATACTTTAATTTTGTTTTATGTAATAGTAGTCAATGGCCCAAAATATCATATTTAAAAATTTAAAGCAGACCTGGTGGTTAATTTGTTGACCATTCGACCTACTAAAACGAACAATAATTCAATAAAACCGATTTAAAATATTCCTAATTAACATCAATTTGCAATGCATTGGTTGTAATAATTCATATCCGAGAAAAAAAATTGAAAATCCCCACTAGTCTCGAAAAAATACATTTAGCTTACGCATTATAAATGACACCACTCCCTTAAAAACAAGAGCGGTATGAGAGGTAAACAAATTAATATTTATTTAGTGTAAATATTATTTGTGCGTTATCTTTTTATTTTTTTGGAAGGGGGGGGGGTTGGGGGCGGTGATGGTAATTTTTTTTTGAAAGCGTGTATTATGAAACTGAATTTTCTTCAGAACATGGAGGTGCCCCAATATTATAAGAGATGAATACTTAGCAAGTATAGTTAGTAAGTGTTCCAAATAAAAACCCCACAAAATTACAACTGTTATCTATCTTAACAATTTGGCTTGGAATATATAATTTAAGACTTTATTCATAAAATATTTTGTGTATTGTGTCTTCATGCATGGTTAAACATGCAAAGAGCAATAATAAGGACGTCGAGTAGGTGCTTCTGCACTATATTAAATGTCCTACTGAGAATACTATAAAAAATCATGGTGCTTCTGCACTATAATGTACTACTGAGAATACTATAAAAAAAATCATGATGCTCCTGCACTATAATGTACTATCCTATAAAAAAAACCATTCCCATGTTTTAGTTGAACTAAACTTCCTTGTGTAAACCTTTTGTGGTTTGGAAATTCCATGGTAGTTAAGCCTTTTTTATTAACTTAAAAGCTTGCACACGAAATGCCTGTAAACTACGGATATATAAAATACACTGTCCCTGCAGCTATTTATTTAAATAAGCAAAACAGAATACCCTTTACACACACATATTTATATATATTAAAGCTTTAAATATTATACTTTGAAATTCCTGGGGATTTTACACAATGTCATAACATTATCCAACCTTTAATATATCATATATTACATTGTAACGAACGTTATAGATAAAATTGACTTTAAACTTTGAAAAAAAAATATTTCAATATATCATTTAGTTTACTACAGTCTTAAAATGCTTAAACTTGAAAATTCATGTCATCCAAGTGTAAGTAAATTATAATGTATAACTGCATAATTCTAATTTTAAAAAAATCTTATAAAATATGAGGTCGATCATATGGTTTGAATGTGGGTATTGGGGTAATGTTTATTTAACTGTTATCAGGCGGCTGAATGCACTTAAAAATGAACAGTGGTCACAGAGAAAACTTAACATATATACATGTATAGGTATGGCTTATACATGTACATGTTGTCAACAAGAAGAAATCAATGAACTCGAAGATAAACAATATCGCTTAGTCTCCATCTACCTGACAGTGTATTAAATCTTGCTTAATCAAAAATCAAAACATAACTTACCTATCGCAAGGACCACAATAAATGTCCACCATTTCATCCTGAAATGTGTGTTATGTGGTCAACAGCTGATCAATATAGCGAGTTTGAGAATGTACACAAACAGATAAAAATTTCGAAATCGCTGGTCACGACACACTGCGCTTTATCACAGTCAACCCGGGTACGTATGTTGAAATATACCTGTAAAACTGCGCAAATCACAGACAGTGGTATATCCTATTTGCTGTCGGAGCAGTCGAGATTTTTTTTTTGTTTCGTCGTAACAATTCGGGAGTTTCCGTACTATTTTGATTTTACCTTGTCTCAGACCGGAAGAAAATATTGTGACGCCTGGTCAATTTCACTGAATATGGCAAGCCAGGTGTGACTGCGATCTATTTTGATCCCTTTATCATATTATGCAAAGCTTTACCTATATATACACTACCTACTCTACATGTATATACAATAGCCCGGGGTTGTCTGTGTAAAGACCCAGCGATATAAAATTTTCAAAAATTCCATTCGCATAGTTTCGTTGCAGGTAAATTGATTATTGATTCACTGTCTTTAGGACACGAGCTATTTGCAATGCCTGTAGCGTACATGTAGCTGTTTAGAGCACATAACACATGGATGGGGTTCTGTATAATGTTTTGTTACCCGTTTATTTTAAAAACAAATCCTAAACATCAAGAATCAATCATAATTGTATGTGAAAGGTGGGAGAGGGGCGCGATTTTAGTCGAGGTGAAAATTCCAGTTTAAGACGTAAAATGAATGTGTTAAACGCTAAGAATTAGTTATTTATGCTTTAAACGAATAGAACAGAGAGAAATCAGCTTGAAAAAGAACGTTTACCGGTATATTGAACACTGGCGTCGGAAGCAAATTGAAATGGGGGGGGGGGTAGACTAATCCTCAGAAATATTGACAAGAAAAAAAACCCCCCTAAAATCATTAAAATCCTAATCCGTGTGAAGGGGGGGGGGGGGGGGCTAATATGCTTATGACTCCAACTTCTCAATATTTCAATCATTTCAGGGTAAATTTGGGAACAATTATGTTTTCTGCGAGTAAAAGTGGGGGGGGGGGGGGCTGAACCCTTTATGATGCTATGTGCCTGATGGTTTGGTCTCACTTTGCAACTTCGCCTATGCTGAACCAATGTTAATAATGTTAAAGTACAGAAGAAATTATTATAAAATTTACATTTTAATTACTATGAGCCCATAATAGCCTCAGCAAAAGTCTGCACCTTAACAGTTTATGGGCTTCATGAATATTATGATCATACATTCACTTTGTGCTCCACTACTGTGAAAGTACTACACTGTAAAAGTAGAGAAAACTCTTTCGGTGAAGTGATGAAGAGTATTGTCACACTTCGGCTTATACTTGGTGTGACAACAGCGCAGGTGAGGTTGAAAACTGGATAAAAGATAATGGTACTCTAACCAAGACTGCATGCCAGGACCTCCTGTCTGAATCCATTCAGAGAGGTACTGTTTATTGCTCTATATGTGGCAAGTTGTTCTAGATCCTGGCACCATCTGGGAAGAAGGAATGCCTACCGGTATATTATAAGGTCCTAGCATAGGTTGGTGTGGCCTCTGGCTGAGGTCATTCTTGGATGTAACCGGTTGTTGGAATAGCTATCAGTCCATGCACTATCATGAACGTCATAACAGCTTTGTTCCTGACTCGGCTTTCCTTTATATATATATCAACTGGAGAGTTTCAAGCATTGATGTTACACAGCTAGTTTGTGAGTAGTTGTTCAAAACAAATCGAGCCGATAGACGTTGCACTGCCTTCAATTTCTAGATATTACGAGCTGTATGGGGGTCTCACATAATAAATGCATACGCCATTTAGGGTCACAGTACCAGTGGTGAATAGCGTGAGACCTGCGAATTACACGGGTACTGCTGCAAGTTACGTTGCATAAAAGCTTTGATGGAATTTGCTTTCTTCGTAATGTTGTCAATATATCATCTGAGATTCTTGTTGATGGTACTAACTGCAAGGTATTTGGCAGCTTCCACAACATCTTCCTTGTGTCCATGGATGAGTTTAAGAATGTAAGAGATTACGTTTGTTGGTAACTCTCTGCAGTTGGCATTTGCTGGGGCGGAACTCCATCTGCCAGCCTGTTTCCCACTGTAATTAACAACTGAGGTCTTCTTGTAGTTTAACGGTGTCTATATCAGTGCAGATGTTACCAGAAAGTACACAGTCTTCATCGAAATTCGCACATTTGAGTAGTGGACTTTCCGGGGGGTTGTTAATGAAGAGGAGGAACATCAGTGGTCCAAGAACGCCCCCTTGAGGCCCTTCTGACTGGACAATAGCATTGTTTGAGCTCTTCTCATCCACCAATACCCGTTGGTTGCTTCCACAGAGGAAATATATAATCCATTGTAGCGTGGACCCTTTAATTCCATAGTACTGCGCCATATGAAGTAATCTCTCGCTGGGGACCTTATCGAAGGTTTTGAGGTCCAAAAGGAGAAAGTCTATCTGTTTTTATACTCTTGGCTAGGTCCTTGACTGTCAGAATCTCCTGGGACTCGCATGAACTATTCTTCCGGAATTCGTGTTAATTAAGTATTAGTGAGAAATCCCATGCTCTTCCAGATGTTTTGGAATGCTACTGCATATAACATGTTCTAGGATTTTGCACGTAACTACTGTAAGTGAAACAGGCATGTGATTTGAGCTTACATTTTTCTCCTCTTTGAGGATTGGAATTACATTTGCTTCTTTCCAGTCGACTGTAGTTTTCCTTGCGTAATGGAGGTCTGGGAGAATGTTGTAAACATGTAAGTTAAGTTGTCTCCTTGTCTCCAAGTATCTTTGATGTCTGTGCTTATTGGCATATCAAAGTTAAACACTCACGCAAGATGAAAAGATCATCAGTGGTAGCAATGCTTAACTCCCCATCTCTCGAATTCGGATCAGCAGACTGCAAAGATACTTCTGCCATCAGTGTTCCAGGAGGGCTGTCTATGGAGGTTGTCAAATCAGATGGTGGAACAAACAAGTACAGAATGTGGAAAGGGCTGATAGATTTAGAAGCAGTTGAGACACTTGTATGCTGAGGGTAAACAGAATTAGATTGAATCTCAGAATATGATGTGGCAAAGGAGGAAGAATGAGGAAACTCTTCAAACGAGGTAGAGGATGTCGTACAAATGGCTGGTGCATCTGAACTTGAAGTTGTTGAAACCAGTTGATGAGCCTCTGGCATATACGACAGCAGTCCGACTCTGATTGATATAGGATTGACAAATGGAATGCTTGTATGGAAAATTGTAATTGCCTTCGTTACTATGAAATGTCCATCATGCCTTGAATCCAGGTATGATGTTGTTAGGAGTTGCAGAAGATTCTGAAACAAAAAGTATAGCTGGCCATTTTGTCTGTCTTATTTTTCACGTTGGATGGCTTCTTGCAAAGATACTTTAATCTGCGCAGACTTTGTTGTAGGATCAAAATAGGAAACCATATCATTGACAGATTCATCAAGTGTGTGAGGAGGAAGTGCCAGAATGTGGATTCCATTTGTTTGGGACATCTGCAGTAGACCCAGAACCTTCGGCGGGAATCCAGTTTCAGCAGTTAAGGGTGATAAGGCCCGCAATATTTGAGAAAAGTCTCTTCAGACCACTGCTCTCCAAGAGCATTAGTCATCAAGGCCTTTTTTCTGGAATGTTCAGACAGTATGGAGAAGAGCATCAGCTGTTTAAAATCACTCCTTACTCATTTTTGTCTTTCCTTTCACGACAACCAAGGCAGGCATTCGTGCACCAACAGAATTAAAAGAGAATAGAACAAAAATGATGATTCCAGAGAATTAGAGATGCGGCCAGGAAGAGAACGAGACTTTTTTGGCACTGACACAGGGGAATTTTCAAATTGGAAACCTTTTTCATCACAGTTGCTTGTCATGGAGATGAAGATATCAAATTCATTGTAATGATATGTGAATGTCTTCATTTTCGTGGAGTATATGTCACATTTCAACAGGAAATAGAAATATGATGTCTTATATTTACTTGACTTGTCTTTGTTGGTTAATTTTCGAGCAAATCTGTTTAAAAATCTAGTCCATTTCTACTAAATCTATACTGCCTTCTGAATTCTACATCTGATCAGCATTGTAGGGGATCAGCAGCTGCTCGGGAGCAGCGCTTTTTTTTTGTCGATGTGGCTGAAGTCCAAAGCAAGCGGCCATATTCAATCACTGTTTGAAGTGTTTTAACCGCTTCGTGAAGTTTATATACATGTGCTGGCTTTCAGCGTTTGAAGAGGGGGGGGGGATTGACACCCCCTTCAATTTTTTCTAGCATGTGAAAATATAAATTTTTCACATAAATATAAAGAATATGGAATAATTTAAAAATCGTGGGGCCGAACTTTCGATTATGGTGGTGTAACGTGCCCTAGAGCCCTTGTATTACAATAAAACAAAGAATAATAATTGTATTGAATTCATTGGTGATTATGTTAAATTTTAAAATAACTTTTAAATTATGAAGACTCCTGGCACCCAACAATTATGTTGTATAGACTGGTATAGTTTCCAATGTAGTGTTTGTTTCCTGACTTACATTCTGCTCTCGTACTCTGCTTCTCTCAAACTTCTCTCAATCTCAATCTCTATCCCCTACGGACTGACTCTCGATCTCTGGATCCCCCTGCTTTATATAGTCTTTTGTGTCACCAATGTAAATAATTACATAGTACTCTACTAACGTCACATTTTTGGTGACTTTACCAAAATCGATGTAACCGGAAGTATGGTTTTCTCCAATTTGGACGAAACGTGAAATCTGATAAAATGTAAAAACGACTGGAAAATACCGGATGCCAGTGATTTTTTCAACTTAGATATATAAATAACTAATCGTTAACAGGTATGAATTGTTTACCAAACCGAAATAAGCGCCATTTTATTGACGTTTTCTTCATCACCAAATCTTCAACTATAGAATCACCAACACGAGCACCAACATCATATCAACACAAATCAACAACAATCCCCTCACATTGTCATATTATAATAAATGTTTAATAGATATTAAACACCAATCATCTGCAGAGTTTTACACAACATTCAAGATTGTGCTATTTCGGTAAACACAAGGGAAATGATAAATACATGTTAGAGCAATAACTCTAGACCCATATATTACAATAGGTTTATGTTTGCTTCTTTGTAGGGGTGTAATTTTGTACAACGTTGATTCGTCTTTTCAGTTTCAGTAAAAAAAATATTACTCTTTCAAAATGTAAATTCGAGGGAGTGGGCTACTAACAAATACCATTAAAACTGAGCCGTCACGAATTAAAATGCGGACTCCACAGAATAGTAGGTATGCGCACTGCATTTCCCCCTGCTCCGGCGATGAGGATTTTTGTTTATGATTTGCGGACTTTATTTTTTAATTGCTTGTCATTTTTGGTTGAATTTTTGGATTACTCTAGTCCTCCCACTTAGATTAAAGTTGATTTTGTACTTAATCAGACTTCGAGAACTTTGCAAATAAATAAGACAAAATCGAGTTATAAAGGCATTTATTACATGTACAATATACATCAATACATGTAGCTGCTAAACATGTATCTGGTATTTGTTATCCTTTATTTAGTCGGTACTTTGACATACGAGTCGTCCGTTGCTTGACAGGAGCAGATACTGTAGTCTTTGAAGGAAAACGGATTTCTGCAGATCCCCTCTTAAATCCCATTGGTTTATTTTAATAGCTTGTGGTGCTGCGCTTAAATTGCATGGTGGCTCACTGAAAATGAAAAAAATGACGCTTTTTTCCGCACCCAGAGGATAACTGTATCCTTGGTTGAATATGGCGGATTTCTTCTCAAGCCTAAGAGAGAGCATAATTTGTGAAATGTTTTATATTGAGAAAAAAATAAAGAGATAAGTTTTTACGTACAATCATGTAACATTTGATATATTTCATTTTTGTACAAAATTAACATTGTACATGGTTTTCCTTTCATATTATTTATTTATGTATTTATCTATTTTCATGTATTGTAATTATACATTAATGCAAAACTAAGCATGTTATATAAATTATATTATTTTTCTTGATATCAAAATGAATATTAACGACATATTATATACATATTATATAATTAATGCATATGTTTTTTAGTGAGTAATCGATGTTAAAAATCAAGTTGTATACAATAAATTAAACCGATTAAGATTTGTTTAAACAGTTGAAAAAATATTAAAGATGACAATAAGGAGCAGTTGTGATTACTTACTGGTTCCATTGCTCAATCATGTCGACCTCATGTGCCTTCTAACACAGAAACCAATAAAAGCCAATACCGACAGGCCTGCTATGACGCCAAAAATGACGAAAAATATGATGTCATGAGATCTGAAATAGACAAGATGATACAAGGAAGTTCAAAATTTTACGAGTAATGCAAACTCGAAAATTAAAGAATCAGGGTGGAATCAACTTAATGGTAAAACTATTTAAAACTTCATGTCAAATAAAAATTAAAAATTGTTTCATGGCTTGTTTGGACTAAATATATAGTGAGTTGTGTCAAGAAATGACAGCGCCAAATCAATTATTTCATATACATGGATTTCTTGTTAGTCAAAGCATTCGGCTAATATATGATCCCAGTTTAGCAAGACGGAGAAATGTTCCCACAAACTAGTATAAAACCCAAAATCTTAACAAGTTGTAGTAAGTGTACAGGTGCAGAAAGAGATACCGACGGACAGATAGACTGATAGACAGACAGATCCCTTCTATTGCGATTTATATACTTATATTCCTTATCAAATGCAATGTATTAATATGGACATAAAATCGCGAGTAGCACATACCGCGGATTGTAAAGAATGTCGTTTATTTTCCGGGCAGATATAAACTAAATGAACTTCAAACTATAATTAATATTAATGTTTGCAATTTTATGTTCTCATGATTTTGATGCAAAACGACTGAGTCGAGAATAAGGAATCTACACTGTTCGATTCATGTTTATAAATTTTCTAGAAGAACGTTAACCTTGATGAACAGCAGTATTGATGACCCTCCTCTCCACAGCAGTACGGATTGTCTGAAGACGTGCACAAGAAACTCTTTGTATACAGTATAGTGTCATTCCCACTTATATTGTAGCTAGTGCATTTTTCTGGCACTGACTCAGCAGGATCCAAATCTTGACCATCAGTATTGTGTATGGAAACTGCTAAAAAGAAAATATAAAGTGCAACATCAACAACAAATAGCTCATAAACTTAAATTCATGACACATATATACATAAAACGCAAGAACTTCCGAGGGTGTACATTGTAATATTTTTGACCCGTGAATTAATGTGCACACTGCCAGAAAATTCTGATTCCTTATATTGCTAGGAATTTCTGCATTTTTTAACTAAAACATTTGGCCGCATATTGAATATTGTAATGAACAATATATCAGCCCAACTCCTCTAACACTCAATTTCAAAAACAGATTTTTGGAACATAATGTGAAATTTTGCACATTACCTGGAAATACCGATTCCATCGTTTTTCTAAAAATATTAGTCCTTTTAGCATAGATCTAGAACTTTAACTATATTTTGGATATATAGTGATGAGCAGTTTATCAGTGCACTTCTCTCTTTTTTTTTAAACTAAAGGTATTTGGTTCATATTGTGTAGTGTGTTTACAAGTGTGTGCATAAAACGATGCTTGGCAAAAAATTTTAGCTTTGAAAAATTATGGTTTTAGCTGTGACCAAAAACGTTTAAGGAAAGGAGAAAATATCGATACACGCACATAACCCATTTGAACACCATTCAGCCCAAGGAGGATCCTATCCCATTATCTCCGCATATAAATTCTAATCGAAGTTTTTAAAATTGAAAATTTGGTAGAGTAGAAAGAGCATGATTTACGCTTTACATGTATTTTGATTCACGCCTTTTTCTATTTCTGGTCATCTGATATACGAGCAAGATTTCAAGATTAAATCTGCTAATATCGTTGTCAAAATTTATATATTCATGTACGTTTTAAGTAATAATGCGCCATTAGCAAGTCAACAAATAGTTTGCATGGTTTTATGCAGCCTGATTTTTATTTTCTAGATCTATTATTTTTATTTTATTATTATCATTATTTTAGCATCGATTGCACAGGTAAACTTCAGGAAATATGCGGAAAATGCACACTGGTAACTTTAAATTTGGCCAAACATTTTCGAAGGCATACGTGTTTTACATGCGAATGACAAAGTAGGAATATCATACTAGCGTCGATATCGGGGGCGAATCTTACATGGGCGAACCAACGCGTAACAATTTGTTTTGTAAACAAACGTTCCAAACAACAATCGGGAAAGGTAATACATATACGATACCCGTCGTTTTATATAATACATGTCATACAGATAAACAATCGAACCAACATTAATAAACTCGTCGAAAAATTATGACTAGGTAATTGTTTTTTATCTGCCATATGTCCTAAATAGAGCATGTTAATGTATGTAAAGGTAAACAGATTGAGAGGGTTGATAAGAGATAGGAGAACGAAAGACACTATATAACGAACGTAAGAGAAAAAAAATGTCGAGTAAACAATGAAAACAAGAGTGAACTTTTTACGTAACCTATGTTTATTACATAGGTAGCATTACTTACCTATGATCACAAAAGTTACAATCAATATCCACCATTTCATTCTGTAACGTGTCCAATATAGCTGTTAATGTCCGAAAATGTAGTCTGTTATTGTTGTTTAAATCTACTGACAAGCTGGTCTGCCTATATAGGGCGAAAACGCCTTAGATGAATACCCCAACTTGGCAAACGTATACAATCATGTAGAATATATATAGATGTAGTGGGGTTAAAATACAGGTTGGGAAAATTTCAGGTAGCTATCGACTGTTATTTTTTACATCTAGCTATCTATTGTAAAATTAATACTATTAGTAGTTTAAATATATTCTTTAAATACTAATCATGCATGTAAGTAGGAAATGCAAATTGTCAACAATTCATCATAACTTCTAGGTAGATAATCTGCCAGAATTAGGCCTTATTAGGCCTATGTGTAAGTTCAAACTATACATGATAATTAAGTACTGGTGGTAAAGACTTATGAGAGAGAGAGACAGACAGACAGACAGACAGACAGACAGAGACAGACAGAGCTGATAACGTTTGGTCCTCCGCTTCTTAACTCTCTCATTTGTCTGATACTCTCCCTGACAACAGCAAAAATTTCAAGAATTACTGTATACAAGTAAATATTCGCCCCATTTTATTTTCGCCCCTTTCGTCCTCGTTTTCAATTTAAGACTGGGCGAATTCCAATGTTCCAAGCTATTTCTTTAGTACACATGCGAGTTTGGACGAATTTAAAACGGGGCGAAACCATCCGCAAAAAGTATTCGTAAACAAGAGATATTTGTGAAACACTCATGCCTTCATAAGTTGGTGGTGGTAATTATAAAAATAACGTTAAACACGAGCCGCAGACATTAGGAATGTTCATGCACAGGAACTCGCTAATCCGGGCATTTGGACAAATATTAATACATCGAATGGTTACATTTAGAACTTGTTTAAATCCATCTCTACATGAATTTTGAGAGCGTGAGAAACAAAGAGAACATAACAAAGTACTAACGTATTATAAGTTTTTTAATTTTTTAACTGCTTTATTTCCACTCCAAGTGGAACCTACATAATGGCGGGTGACTGTAGACGCTGCTTTGGTAGAAAACAAAATCCGATTTTGAAAGAACTGAAGTCCAAAATTTCGTCTATACAAGGGAGACGCAACCATATTGCTTTTAAATTAGAACACCACAGAGTAGGGCACAATTTTTGATGACATAGGGGCCGACTCTTACGTTATAGAAACAGAAATTCATCTTTTTCAATTGTGGATGAAGCTACACTAAAACACTAGTGTGAAAATTGATCGAACTGCACATGTTGGTGTCCAGACAGTATTGCAACTGAATAACAACCAAAAACATTGATATTTATTACTTTTGTACATAGTTTTTGTTTAACAAATAGCAGAATCGGCAGAGAAACGCCTGACGATACGTTTGAATTTTGTACAATTTGACGTCATTTTAAAGGTTTAATGACCGTTTTTATAAAGCGTAAAATTCCCCAAACCATTTAATATCGTATTAACAAATGAATATTGAATTCATTTCTTAATTAGAATACTTATGAAATTCAAATAATCATAAAGAAGATGGGGGAATAAGATGGCGCAAATGCCCATTCGGTTTAGTAGTGAAATACAATTTTGAATTATTTTCCCCTAATTAAATCTATTCAAATATATTATAATAAAACTTTGCAAAAGCAAAATTTCTAACTACAGTCAGTTTTTAATATATTTCACAAAAAATGAGAAAAAAAAATATTGTCGGAAATTTTAGTATCGAACCCGTAACTTAAAAACCCTAGATATATAAGGTTAGCTTATGCCAGGTGCTCTAACCACTGAGCCATTTCAGACACAACAAAGTGGGCTTTTAAAATATTATGTGTGATTAAGGCCACGAACTACCGGACTTGTATTATTTTTTCAAAACGTTCAATTGTTGGGATACAAAATGATATTTTTAAGGTATAGTGGGCCATCTCTCCACGTTTTCATTGATTGAAATTGGTTTGTTTTCAAATAGACCTTAATTTAACAATGAGAAAAATATGGAGCACAGACCCACTCTATAAAAGAAAATGCCTTGAAGTTCTAAAAAATGACAGTATTTGCAGGGTTTGATACGTACACGCCTGTTTGAGTCAACATATTCCAAGTATTGAACATACCTATAGGTTAAAAATCAGTGATTCGTTAAATATATATTGTTTTCAATTATTTTTAAAAAAACCCATCAGATTTATTAATACTTTAATTTTTCAGTAGCCTGTCCGACCGCGTATGGGCATTTTACACGCATTATCCACCCATCTTCTTTATGATCCAATCCCAAGAAATGGTGAGCCCGTACATGCTGCCATTTGGAAAAACAATACTTTACATTTTACTTCGTTTAATCAGTCAATGGAGGGTTTGCCAACTGGATCAATGCCAACTGCAAATGTTTAGGTCAAAGCAAAGCTCTCTCAAACGCTTTTCAACCTTGTGTGCATTACATAAGCGGACTCCGAGTAAAGTAATACGCCCATCCCAACCACGTTTACTTTTTATGTGTCCCAAGTTGTTTTTTCATAGCCTCTGTCTCATTTATTTATTTTCTCCTAGTATAAACCTATTTTTTTTAGTATTCAACGGTTATATCAAATCACTATAGTAAACGTACCATGTCTTTTACATTGTTTCTCTGCTTTCTTAATTTGTATTTCGTTTTATGGATTTTTGAGATGGTTGACAGTTTTTATTGTCATTTTTTCATTGTATACAGGTAATTCATATATCTGATACTCTTTCCTTAATCAGTACTTTGACCAAATGAGTCGTCCGTTGCTGGAGCAGGAGTAGATGATGCAGTTTTTGAAGAAAACAGACGTTGCAAGTTGCGGGTATCCAAGATGATTAATATATTTAATGCAGATTCCTTATGACATATTTTTTGATTCGTGTGCTTACACTGCAAACTGGAGCAATAAGATGAAAAATTGATGCTTATATATACCCACATCTAAAGGAATAGTTAAACTGTTTCATATCAAGAAGAATATGTATCATAATAAAAACAAAAATCGACAGATAAACCTAATTTTATATGCAATAATTTGGATTTTAATGTGCATTTAAAAAAATGGTTATAAATATATATTTTATTATCTATGTTTGTATTTTACATGTTGTTGAGTAGAATATACCTTACTAAAAAACTAAAAATGCTTAAAAGAAATTTAACACATGTACAACCATGTGTATATAAATGAATATAAAACAGTTGTTTAGCTTTACAAATTACATTTACTTGAAAATTTAAGGTAGATATGTTGGGTAATTTGGCGACCAACCATCCTCCTGAGTGATATCAAATTCAAAATGACTGTCTTTACAAATCGATCAATGAGGTAACTTTTATAGAGTAATACATAATCGATGAAAAAAATTCATGTTTTATACATTTCAAACCAATCTGCCGTCACGATGAGGGACGATTGTAAATGCATGTAGTTACTGGTTCCATTCAAGCCCCCTTTCTTTTGCACATGTACCACCTAATACCGCAACCAATCATAATGAGTGTCGACAAGCCTGATATGACGCCAAAAACGGAATAAATTATGATCCTGCTAGGTCTGAAATAGTTCATGCCAAGAAATTAGAGCAGTATAATTACGGGATTGACTTTCCAATGGACAAAATTACATTTTTACGGTCATACAAAGACTTATAATTTGAATTATATTCGAAATATAATGAATTATTCCTCAATTTCCTCTATAATAATTTTAATTAAGACCAATGATAACCTTTCTGTACAACAGTAATGCTGACCATCCTCTCCACAGCAGTACGGGTAGTCATCAGTCGTGCAAACGAAACTCCATCAAAAACGACAAAAACTCCACGTTTTGACGACAGGGATTTTGATTTCTGTTCCAGTTCCATTTCAAACTGACACAAGATATAACATAACGACAGTGGGTTTTTTAAACACGAGTTTAGGCAACGTCTGTAGGATGTGTGTACGACACTTTCTTCAGAATCGATAATTTTCTTTTGAGAATGTACGATCTCATGCGACTGTAGTCGCCACTTGCACGAATCCCTGCCGGATTGTGACAATTGTTCTACGAGAAATGTACGATAGTAGACGACGTAAATTACGACTTGGCTTTTCGTTTGTTTGATACTTATCTTAATGGCTCGTCAAGGGCTCAGAAACCTGTGCAATGGAGGTAGATGCTGCTAACGATGATCCGATAATCATCCACGTAGTAAAGTGAAGAGATTTTTTTAATTTTGATCTAAAGAATAACTCAATCATAATTACAATGTCGAAAAAATGTAGAACAGAACACATACAAATTCTTTAGTTACAAATCTTTGATACTCGTTGCAAGTCGGGCGCATGTCAAGCAGAGATCGTAAAATGTTATCAGAACTTGCATTAATGCAACTCATTGCATGTCGAACTTCTTTCTCACACGGCAAGAAACCATACGATATACTAGGCTATACGACATATAAATGCGAATTATCGCCGACATGCACACGGGATCGATTGTACGACATCAATTCAACATGTGCATGCATTCGACATTTGTTAGAGACTTAAACTCGCGCGAGAATCCAAAACTGTTTGAAATTCTGCTGTTTGGCGAGCACTGTCACATGTAGTCGAATTAGTCTGTTTTAAAACGGCTGAAACTTCAGACCATTCAGAAACATTTTTGGTGAAATAAGGTAACCAAGGAGACACCCTGTATTTACTCTAGAAAAAGGTTTTCCACTTTCTTAGAGGCATCCATGACGACATTTTCACTTAATTTCAAGGAATTGAATACCATTACCAGATTTTATTGAGTTCAGAGTTTGGTATATTTCCAGTCAAACGCCGGTTAAAGCCTACCCGAGGTTTCAGGACTATTGATATAGTATTTCTAGTTAAAACATTGAGTTGTGGTCCTCTACGTAAAAGTTTATCCCGTTCTTACTTGTAAGTTTTAATGTTTAAATGCCTGTAACATTTTTTGTTGAAATAAATACATGTACTTACCTTATTTATCTTTTTTTTTCTCTTTAGCCTCTTCTTGCCTCTTTTATTCAAACATCAAATACCACGCGTTTTTTTAATTGAAAAATTCGACTATGGTCGAATACTTCAGTCCGTACATGAGCGATGATATATATAGAAAAAGTGGATTCTTGAACGATGTTCACGTATATCTTAATATGTGTGTGATGCTTTTTTCCTAATTAGAAATCACTGGCATCAAAAACAATCAATTGCAAATTAAATGACTTGTTGTAAATGAAATAATATCGAATCATTTGAAAGTGTTCTAACTTACGTTTAAGTAATGCTTCGAATATTTGTCCGTTACAACTCCCGGCACGGAAATCGCAGGATTCTAAACAGTACGGACCAAGTTTACCAGGACTGCACTCAAAACAGTGGCCATTGTCCCTATAGCATGTTTTATTTCCACCGCATGTGTCTGGAGAAAAGAGTTAAGTTTTTTATGTCAATGAAAAACAAATTTTCCGAAATTTTGAAGGCGGTTCGTCATAGGTTGACGTTACACAGTTACCTTTGCAGGATGTTTCACAAGTTTCTCCCCAAAATCCATCGTTACACCCGTTTCTGCAATGTTCAGATATCCGATCACATTTTTGATTTCTGCAACCCTGTGGACAAGAAAGGTTGCAATCAAGTCCGTGGAAACCAGAAATGCATTCCTTGCAACCCAGGACAGGATCACAGTCTTGACAATTTTTACAAGTCAAACTACAGTTTTTGCCAAAAGTATTTCTTTCACACAGTTCGCAGTCAGGTCCACGGTGGCCAGACAAGCAGTAAGTACATCCTAGAACTGAATCACAAAACGAGGTTTCACAATTAGAAGAACATTTCCTATCACATTTTTCTCCATACCACCCATGGGAACAACTTGATTGACAGATACCCGTGTTTCCATCACACCTGTTGCCTTGACAATTTCGGCACTCATTCTCACATAAGGAGCCATATGTTCCTAAGCTGCATTCTATATAAAATAATTTATATATATATATATTAACTGATGAAAATTCATCTTTTATTTTGGGTTCGATTTACATAATTATGTATGCCAGTGTATTTATCATTAACATCATCAACTACGTACATAATCCGATTTTTTTTGTAAATCATTACTCAATGAAAATTGGAAAATCAAAATGCAAATAAATCAAATTAGTTTACACGGAATTATTTTGCAAAAAGAGCTAAAGTGGACTTGGTATAATCAAATTTCGCTTATAATATAGCTCTTGTGCAAACAATTGACATTAAATTGTAATGATAAACAAATTTGTCTAACATGCGTAATTTTGAATTTTTATTCATAATTTTCATTTTTAGAATATTGTTTTCTATTGAATTTTTAATTCCTAATTTAGATCGCTTTTCGGAGCTACATCCATGTATAAACCGTAACAGAATACACTTAGTATAGGTTAACTAATTGAGCGAAGTTCTGTCTTAACCAATTCAAATTTGTTGAATGAATTATATATTTTCAGATTTAATTTCACATAACGGGTAAGTATTTTTATACAAACTTACGATACACTTTAATCTCAAACACTTGAAGCCTTCCATTGTAGGTATCTCTCATAATTACAACTTGGTTCCCAGTCAAAATCCCGTTGTTGTTACATTTCAATTTTACGTTGTATCTATTCCTGGTAGTCCTGTAGAACACCGTACACAACATGTCGTCAGACAAGGATAGTGACGTCGAATTTGTGACGTACACGTAGTAAGGGGAAGTAGCCTCTACAAGAAATTGATTCTTCATAGATAATATACACACTTATACACTTATTATATAATACAATCCACTTCCATTTAAACATTTATTTTGTACAATGTAAGTTGCAGGGGATGGAGGGTTATTAATGTTTGACCGTCCTTAACTTACACGTGTATCACACATCAAATGTTATTTTAAAGCCATTTATTAAATGTATTATATTAACGTGTATGTTGATTATTTCGATACTTCAAAATATCTTTCACTGCTTTTAAATTAACCTTTTAAAGAAGCCGGGGAAACAAAATGAAATTACTTTCTCTTTACTCCGAGTACCCAAACTCCGGCATCAAAGGCAGAAAGCATCTCGTGTTGCTCTGTAATTTTAATCTTTTTAATCTTTTTTTTTTTTGGGGGGGGGGGGGGTGGGGGTTATTTGCAATCATTAAAAAGAACTATTTTACATTATTGGGAGTTGATTTTAATCAACTCTCCTATGCAGTTACTCTGGCAAACCGAAAGTGAAACAGTGTTTGGACCTAAGCACAAATCATCACCGCTGACAAGACTTAGATCTTGAAAATAACAGATGACACAGGATGAATTTCTGCCATTCAGTCAACTGAATGATAACTGAATGGTCTGGAAAGGTGACTGAATGGCACACATATGCCATTCAGTCACATTTCAGTTACCTTTCAGTCACCTTTCAATTGACTGATTGGCAGCGATTCATCCTGTGTGAATTCGGTTTACTGTATGCTGAACCATTAATTTTCAAGGTAACCTTGAAAATAGTCAGATTTTAAATAATACGAATAATTTAGATATTTTTTGTAGTCGTATGTATTCCTACGCCAGAGTTCAATTTAGTCTCGTTCAAACAGACGCTCGGCTGTATCCGTAAATCTCAGACAAACAGAGTCTCTCTTGGTAGTCGGAGATTAACGGAGACAGTCGAGCATCTGGTTGAACGAGACTAGAGTTCAATATTTCTTGGATCCAGACATGTGTACAATTTTTAACTGGGTTTTCCAGCGGAAAAATCCGGTTATTAAAATGATGAAAATGGCGGGCGGGCGGCTGCCAAAAGGGTACCCTCATTGTACGGATAACTCCTCCTACAGTTTTCAAGATAGTTCTTTGCACGCAAGATGTTCTTTTGCAGATCAATTGTACATATATCACAGGTGTGCATATTGCTAGGATTTAGATTTCTGATGATTTATGAAAAAATACCAGCTTTTGAACTTGGTCATTTTTTGACAAAATATTGCATATAGGGTACCCTCATTGTACGGATAACATCTCCAACAGTTTTCAAGATAGGAAATTGTTCATTTGCAGATCAATTGTACATATATCAAAGGTGTGCATATTGCTAGGATTTAGAATTTTGATAATTTATGAAAAAAAATACCAGCTTTTGAAAATATTGCATATAGGGTACCCGCATTGTACGGATAACTCCTCCTACAGTTTTCAAGATAAGAAGTTGTTCATTTGCAGATCAATTGTACATATATTAGAGGTGTGCATACGCACATTTCTAGGATTTTGAATTCTGATAATTTATGAACTCATTTTTTGGCATAATATTGCATATAGTGTACTCCATTTCACTGGATACGGTCGGTAGTGTTTTTCAATTCAGGGTTGACATGGAATATTGATACAGTTCAAATAAAAGAAAACCCGGTTTGCTGTCACATTGACAGCTTTTCACTTGTTAGAAATATTTCGATTACTGATAGTTTGATGGAATTAATTCTATCTTTAAATATTACACAACATGATTCAAATGGGGTTTTCTCGAAATTCTTGTCGGAAAAGTTCGAGAATTCATTTTATTAAAATGTGTGTAATTGAAATACAGATTAGAAACTACTTGCCATGCAAAATAACATATCGTTGATTTTAAAATTAATAATAATCGATAAAATCAACTCCCGTCAGTACTTCAGTACTTTGATTATATATCAATAATTAAATTATTATAGCAAAAATATTTTATTAAACTAATAACGACACTAAAAGCAACGTTTATCGCACTTGCTCAACATATAAAATGAGCCTAACTCCGGCACTAACACAGGATCTATGATGTGTCAAGGATTAAAGATACACTTTAGTGCGCCCAAGATAGTTAAACACTCAAGACGTTTTAACACATTCATTTGTTGAATTTGATCGTTGTAAATTGCTGACCAATGATTGCAGATTTGTGACATGCGCAAAAAATAAAAAAAAAATCGCACTTGATTTCCCGAAAGTGTTGGAGTACTAAAGGGTTGTGAGAATTTTATGCGATATACCTATTGTTAAGCTGATGTAAATGTGTCCTATTTTGTATGTATCGGCCAATGTCACCGTCAGCTGAGGGTTTGTTTCGGATTTTGTCAAAGCATATGTATCAGAATCTTCGTCCACGGCGTTATTTGCAGGCCTCTCTATTTCCTGGTATGTTTCGGTCGACGTTGAAATTGCTGATATTCCATAGGCGATGTTTTCTAGAATTTACATTATTAAACGTTCTGTCTATAAATCAAACGAGGAACATCTATCCAAATTTTCTGTTACAATTGTAAAACAAAATTCAAGTTTTTTTAAGAAGGAAACATAATGTTGCCATAACCCATGGACCAATATTTTTATTGTTATTTACAAGTTGATGTCCATATGTAATGTAAATGTAAGCATTCAAATGTATAGGTACTTACTTCTCTGACAATAATTAGATGTTGTGCCGCTCCACCCCATTGCACAACTCGAACAAGTGCGCGAACAAGGAAATTGACAATGGCAATTACAACTGTCCTCGTCAGTGCATTGAGCTATTTGAAATGTTATTCTGTATCATTTCACAAATACACAGTACATACATGTACAACAACACTGGTGAAAAATGTTGTTGAAATTAATGGGTTTTTAGAAGTTATAATTATCTTCACAGTCATTTTTTTCTACTTGTTAATCTTTGAAAGATAAATATTACTTTTTGAAAAATATGTACGAAAAAAAAATAATTCACTTAAAGACATCTTCTTATGTTACTGTAAATATTCTAGTATGTAGTCAAATTTTATTGGTGTAACAAGTTTTGAAATTTCGTGAACTTTTACCTCGAAATTACAATCATGTATTTATTGATATAAGTTTGCTGAATGCTGCAGGAAATACAAATTATGCATACATGTAAATTCATAATTTATTAGTAATTACTGTCACGTGTAAAATTATGAGTGAAAAAATAGAATTATTACATTGGATTTTTCATCTCAAAATTGGACATGGCATACATGTATGATTGTGTGCTTGTTATTAATAACATTTTTGTAATTATAAGATTAAATTGTTCGTGTTTCGCATTTATAAGCATTGATAACATTGAACACTTCCTTGCATTAATACCTTATGAATTTTAATAATAATATATATTCAAAATGAATTTTAATCTAAATTTAATTACTTACATTTAATGATCTTTAAAGACGAAAATATCGCTAAAAGTTGCAGCAAATGAAACATGGACTCCATTACGATAGATATTTTATTTCCCGTTTTTTTATTTATCTCACTTTTAATACTTCCGGGTGTTTAAATTATTAAGATTATGTTCCATTATTAACACTTAAAATGAATTAAAGTGGTTTATCTGGTCCCATCAGAAATCGTTATCTCCAGGAAAAAACCTACACTATGAACAGACTAGAGAGATACAAAAACTGTTGAACCAAAAAATCCAAATGATAACAAAATCATAATTGAGTCTTGCATTTGGTAATAAATTTTCATTGTGATATAATTATCATTTATTGAGCATTTATTAAAAAAAAAGTTTTATATGAGCACATTTTATCCATACATTTGTAATTATACATTCAGTTGATTAAGAATTCTCAAGTACATGTACATGTACTCTGAATCAACATAGCTACTAGTATGTAAAAATAATATGTTTAATATGATTGATAAGTACATGTATCAAATTATTTAGTTTGTTATTGCCTGACTGAACGCAATTGAGGATCAAATTAAATTGAATTTAACACTGTCACCGAGATTTATATAGAAATCGTTTTCTTTCCTAAATTATCCTGGATTACAATACCCCATTTTGTGTTTTCGTTGTATGAATTATTAGTGTAAATCGGCATACGTACACGTATATCGATCATGCGAACAAATACTAGTTATAAAGATTAATTGACGATTACATTTATTTCTTCCCGGCCAACGTGCATTGTTTTTATTTCATTTAACAGTAACATATAATTAAGGGATGATTTTGAACAAGGTGATGAGTACATGGCCAGTTCAAGTTATCTATTTTTCATCTTAAGTTGATGCATTTCGAATTATAATTCATAAGGGAATCTTTACGGACCACCGAACCCCCTTAATTATATTATTTCCCCTTTACCTTACAAGCCCTCCACTGTCAAACTATATTCCGGTAAAATAAATAGCTCCCACCTGCTTACATGTGTATACCTGTTATAAACTAAACTATTATCATTTGTCCGAACGGTCTTCCGTAGGTGATAAAAAAGGTTTAAAGGTCAATGATCAACTAAGTTTCATTTTATTAACCTGTATGCGGAGCTAGTTTCAAATTATAGGTAAGCAACACACACGCTTTGTTTGATAAGGAGAAAAATAGAAATATTGACATTTATATCAAATTTAAATCTATATAATAACTTAAAATGGTTTGATCCTGTTCGCTAAATTGACTAGCGAGTTCTCGTAGGCTATTTTATGTTTGCATGCAGTTCTCCAAGATATTGTTTTGTAAGTGAACGAATCATCCTGAAAACATATGTAGTCTTTTAAACGTAAATTATGGGTATTAAATTATTTGTTATGTGGTTTCATTCATTTAAAAACATGTAAAAACATTAATGACGGTAAAGAAAGTATGGAGATCCGTTTTTGCATATAACTCTCTCTCTCTCTCTCTCTCTCTCTCTCTCTCTCTCTCTCTCTCGTGAGATTGGCTAGAATTTAAAGCTGCTTGGTTCGATTTTATATCAAATTTTATGAATGCTTTTAAACGATGGTTATGCTAAGTATATGTATCAGTCAGTTAAGCCAAATTTCAATGAGGAAAAATACGTACAAAATTTGCTTACAAAATAAACTACATAAAAGCATACCGCGTTATTTCGCCTCAAGTTAAATTTCACTCCTGACGAAGAGATGGGTATGGTTGTATTACGACTTTGACATCGCTTTGAATAAAGGTGGAAATGACCAGACAAATTACAAATAAACATGTGTACGTTTTGTTCGCTAATATTTCTGAAGTTTGCTTTCTTTACAATCGGTGCATAGCATGCGGGTTGAATTACACCAATCATTCGGGGGACGAAACCAAACGGTTTCCTTTTCTAAACATTCCCGTGATGCATTATGGTTTGTTTTTTTTCGTTTGCCCAAAAAGAAATTATTTTTATTTACTTTGAATATGTCTAACTTAAATTTAAAGGAGAATGATTCTGCTGGTGTAAATAGGAGAAATTCCATAACTTTCTAAGATAAATGGTTTGTATGAAAAAATATTTGATATTGTAATCACCAGAAAATCGGACCAAGCAGCTTTAAATCAATGATTACTCAATGATAAAATCAATGATTATTTACTCTTTTACAGATAAGATGGATTTCTTTGATTCTGCTAAAGCCTACTATTATGAAACGTTAGACAGAGGAGGTATTTATATATTTGTTGACCAGATACATGTATTTACATTTACATTATATTCTATTTTTCGTCCCTCTTTTCTTATATGTTACATAATGAAAGTTTCTCCATCATTAAAATCGTAATTGTTGATGCACCACCCCCCCCCCCTCCAAAAAAAAGAAACCCGTACAGTGAAATCCGTATTTTTTTTTCAGACAAGAGAGTCGAAAACTGGTTACTAATGGCAACACCAATCCCAGTGACTATGTTTTTCTTGGCATATATCGCTATAGTTTTGATTGGGCCTCGTTTTATGGCAAATAGGAAACCTTTTAACATCAAGACCTTGTTGTTTCCGTATAATGTCGCTCTTGTGATTTTGTCTGTGTATATGTTCACAGAGGTAAGAAAATATATATATCATTTTAAAAGTTCTATAGGACAACTATTCGATGTAAATGACCACGTTTATATTGCAAAATACCAATACAATATTTTAAAGTTTTTGCCATTTGGTATTTACTTTTTTCATTCTTTCTTTTTTTTTTTTGGGGGGGGGGGAGATGCACGTGGTTTTGGGGTGTTTTTTTTTTTAAATAATGGTAGTTCATTTAATTTTCGTATTAAAAATTGACAATCATAACCTGTTTGATATAACTATGAAAATCAATTTTCAGTTTTTGATAACCTCGATCAAGTCCAACTACAGCTATTTATGTCAGCCTGTCGACTATTCAGAAAGTCCGTTAGCAATGAGGGTATGTCAGAGTTCAGACTAACGGGTTTTTTTAATAATAAGTTTATCGACACTGTCAGATACAAATCATAATAATAGTAAGAATTTCATGGAACTTAATTTTTTTTTAAATATGCATGGATTATATTTATAATCAAGATATTAATCAAATTACTACATGTTAATTGATAACACTTTTTAAAATTCTAGTATATTGATATCTTAAATCTCTTTGTTGACTCGATCGCTTACGCAAAATATTGTCACTTATCGCTCCTGGTTTTTTTTTGGTTATAGATGGCAAATGTCTGCTGGTGGTTTTTCTTCTCGAAAATAATTGAGCTGCTCGACACGGTAAATATTTTCATTAATACCATCGATGCTGCTGTCAGTACCATGGTATGTAAAGCAATATGTTCCTGTAAGAAGCAAAGTTCTTAAACCAATAACAAGATCATCTAAAACAAAAAGAACAAAAATCAAAAAATTCTTGGTAAGACTTAACAAAATCCGAATGATTCTGAGTACGAATTAACAAAAACATTTTCGATTTCAAGAACGACTTAACAAAAAAAATCCGAATGTGTTCAAGTACGACTTAACAATTATTTTTGGTACGAGTTAATTTTACACTGAACATTACGCTATTTTTTAAACCAAGGACGCGGAATCAAAATTTCCAGAAAAATAAATTTTTAAACCCCGATATCTCTGTACGGAAGTTACAGATTTTCATTTCCAGCCTTATTACAGAGGTAAATCGACCAAATCATAACCATTGAAAATTTCAAGCCTCTATCTTAAAACGTTTTTGAGAAACGCCGCGGACGAAATGACTTTTTGAAAATTTTAAAAATGACGTTACGTCAAAACGGAAGTGACGTTGTCAAAAAAACTTTAATATCTTTGAGGGATAATAGTTTCACATTATCTCTGAAAGTTTCATTAAAATCGGTTAGAAACTTTTTGAGTTATAAAGCCGAGAAGGGGGTCAGAAAAAAAGAAGAAAAAGTATAATAACTAGAGCAAAGCTCGTTGCAAAGCAACGAGTGTGTATTCCGTTAATGTCGGAAGAAAAGCTGGACGTTCCTGTAAGAAGCAGAGCTCTTAAACCAATAACAAGAGTAACTAAAATAAAAAGATTAAAAAAATCGAATTATTCCTGGTACGACTTAACCAAATACAAATGATTTTATGTACGACTTATCAAAAACCTTTCCGATTTCAAGAACGACTTTACAAAAAATATCCGAATGTGTTCAAGTACGACTTAGCAATATTTTTGGTACGAGTCAACTTTATTTTGAACATTACGCTATTTTTTAAACCAAGGACGCGGAATGAAAATTTCCGGAAAAATCAATTTTTAAACCCCAATAGCTCTGTAATGCATCCTCCGATTTTCAAACAGATTTCAGTGATAGGTTCAGATAATTAAGTTCTACAAAATACGTATATTTTTTTTATTTGATCAAAAAATTTAATTTCTCGAAAAATTAGAATCACTTCCGGTTTCGACTGGAAGTGACAAAATACATTTTTTTGTAAAAATGCCATAAGTTAATCCGCAGATTTACAATCACAGAAACCTTCAAGTCTTTATAAACAACCGTTTACGAGAAAAGTCCTGGACAAAATCACGTTTTGAAAATTTTTGAAATGACGTAACTAGAAAACGGAAGTGATTTAATGACTGAAACTTTTAAAGCTTCAAGGGACAAGAATTTAACATAATCCCTGAAAATTTCTTGCAAAAGAGTAAGTTACTGTAAATTAAACCCAGTTTTACTCGCGTGCGACAAATATTCGTGATATTCGCAAGAGCCTTGTCGTCACATAAATTTTTCGCCGCAAACTTTTTGGATAATCTGCGTCTTGATCGCAAAAATTAGTTGTCAGGAACCAGTTTATCTCAAGTAAATCTCAAAATTAAGTCGTCTCGAAAAAAATTTGTTTACAGTATCTTTTTGAAAAAAAAATTATTCTAAATATTCCCTGATAAAAAACATCATTCATGAAGTTTTGTTTTTTTAACAGGTGTTCTTCATCATGCGCAAGAAGTTTGATCAGGTGACCTTCTTACACGTGTATCACCACAGTACTATGATATATAATTGGTGGTTCGGGGTCAAATACGTTGCAGGGGGTCAATGTAAGTGTTGTTCACAATATTAATATTATAAACTGTCAGTATGAAGCATAAAAAGTGAATGAATTTGATAAAAAGTTTAAATTTTTAAGATTGTTTTATAAATTAAAAGACAACTTTCATAACTTTCATTCTTTCATTGATATTGAGTATTTATTCCACGTGACTGTATATTTAAGATAGCATTAGTACAAGTATATTTTGATTTTTTAGCGTTTTTCACTGGTATGCTGAATTCGTTTGTCCACATCTTTATGTATTCTTACTACGCCCTCTCACTTCTTGGACCAAATGTTCAGAAGTATCTTTGGTGGAAGAGATATCTAACGAGGCTTCAACTTGTGAGTAAAGACCAAGCAGCATCTTAATAATAAGTAAAACATTTAATTATAAGTATATTATATCTTTTTAATGCTAGTATTTCCTATGTAAAATTACATCGAATAAACATGCTATCCTATTCAACCGTGAAATAGTAAATTATAATCGTGCTATACTACCAAGGTGGATAATCAAAACTATTCACTGGCGGCATTCGATTACCCTCGTTGTGAATTTAACATAGCGATTCGGCTCACATGTAAACTCGGAACATCTCGGGTTTACATGTAATCCGAGTCACTATGTTAAATTCAAAATCCGTTAACTCTTAATATTTGTTTACCATCAAGAGTATCTATACATCGCCGATATGCAAAGTTTTCTTCGGTATATTATAATACCTATCTTACTCACTATTCGTACGATAGCTAGTTTATTGACCCCTCGAAAGCAATTATTTCACTCGGCGTCGCCGCGTGATATTGCCGTTGTCTCCGGAGGGGGGTGGGGGAGGGGGGAGGAGGGGAATAAACTTGCTATCGACCTCATACACCCCTACGAATGTTATTGTCATTTAAATTTTAGACCACGTGGTTTTATTTGACTCTTTCTGTTTCGCATGCGCAGTAAAAATCGTGCCTCGTGTTTATCTAAGGTAGTACAAAACAGATAAGCTAAATTTTTCCTATTATTCAATTTTTTTGAAATTTTTATATTTTTTCTTTGGAATGAAATCTTTTAATATGTAATATTTGAAAAAAATCCGACCTCACAATTTTTGCCCCCATCGTCCCGAACCTACCATTGGGATCTCCTTTCAGTGGAGTGTAAGTGGAGTGTAAAATGAAATAGTCACTGTTATAATTTTCTATGCCATTGAGTTATTTTTCAAGATATTACACATATCTGTGCTACTATTTAGACAGGAGACCTTATCGTTTTTTAAAAATACTGAAATAAAATCTAACTGGTAACTTAAGATAATTTTCATGCAATATAATGTAAAACTAGTGCTTGTGAATACTCTTTTAAGAAGAAAATTTGCAGCACTTAAAGCTGCTTGGTCCGATTTTATATCAAATTTTATTCACGCTTTTAAACGATGGCTATGCTTAGTATATGTATAATAATAGACATTGCAGTAGTTTTTCCAATCAATTATGCCAAATTTCAATGAAGAAAAATACGTACAAAATTTGCTAACAAAACAAACGACATAAAAAGGTACCGCGTTATTTCGCCTCATGTTAAATTTCACCCCTGACGACGAGACGGATATGGTTGTATTACGACTTTGACAGCGCTTTAGATAAAGGTCGAAATGATCAGACAAATTACAAATAAACATGTGTACGTTTTGTTCGCTAATATTTCTGAAGTTTGCTTTCTTTACAATCGATGCATAGCATGCGGGTTGAATAACCCCAATCATTCGGGGGACGAAACCAAGCGGTTTCCTTTTCTAAACATTCCCGTGATGCATTTTGGTTTGTTTTTTCGTTTGCCCAAAAAGAAATTATTTTTATTTACTTTGAATATTTCTAACTTTGAAAGGACATTGATTCTGCTGGTGTAAATAGGAGAAAGTCCATAACTTTCTAAGATAAATGGATTGTATGGGGAAAAAAATGATACTGTAAAAACAAAAAAATCGGACCAAGCAGCTTTAACGGTATCTAAAAAGAAAATGTATTATTCAAATTTGAATAAAATTTAACAGTATGATTGGCATGACCCTGTAATTAAAATATGTCAAAATAAAGAAAATTTAACCATTGGTTTTAGATTAAATAAGGTTTAAGTATGTTTGACATAAAGCTTAAACACTGGTGGTGGTTGTGTCTAAATTTCAGGTCTTTACTTTGAAAAGAACACAAGTTACGCATTTTTAAATGATATATGGCTAAATTGCACAAAAATCATATGAACACCATCCAAATGTATGTTTCAAAATAATCGAAATACGTTGTATCCTAAATTGATTTGGCCTTGAGTAATTGCTGGGTATGATTTATATTTTTTTCTTAAGATAATGGACTGAAATAAACTTTTACATCATATTTAGTCATTATGTTGTGTATTTCAGAAAATATTTCAAATAAATAATTTCAGGGGTGTTTCGTACTACCTTAATAGTCTATTTAAGAGAATCTAGATAATTGTAGTCAAATATTAATTTTTGAGGTTTATTGATTTTAAACTTTATTTTCATTAATTGGTGGATAAAATATGTTCTACAAATAAACGAGACAATACAAAAAATTGTTATATTTCTGCTGTTGCGACAACTAGCATGCGTAATAGTGATCCCCTCTAAGAATTAATTTTCAATCCGCGCCTGACCTAGTAATAACATCAATAGTGAAACAGACTATATTGCACACCACAAGCATCAAACATGGCTATGATTTTATTAAGCAACCCAATGTTTATATTATCAACCACTCTACACGTGGTTCAACACGAACGATAACTCTGTTCTAAATATTATCGTTTAATTTAAAAACCGCTAGATGGTGAAATAAGACATACATCTTAAAAGATGTTGATGTTTAACATAAATCAAAGTAGAATATGATATAAAAATCACTTATACTTCCGCTCGAAATTTCACAGGAACTGAACAAATCTCAGTAAAGTCTCGTGAACTTTCATTCGAGCACCTCTGGATTTATTACATACTTAACAACGATAAAGAAAACATTCCGAACACATTCGCAGGGGTGTCATAGCCAGTAAATAGGTACATGATATGGTATTTCTAAGACGTAAAATGACGGCATGTCTTTGTGATTATCTTTGGAATTTCGATATGTAAATAAAGAGATTTTGTAACCGGCTGTAAACTATCTGCATAATAGATTAAAATTTATTTGTTTTTGGGTTTTTTTTCAGACTCAATTTTTCGCTTTTGTGGTTCATACCGGATACAATCTTGTGACAGACTGTGATTTTCCTCAGACATTTAACATTGCTGTTTTCATCTACGCGATCTCCCTCATTGTGTTGTTTGGAAACTTTTACTATAGAGCTTACACGCTGAGGCAGCGGGAGAGCAGGGCAGACAAAAAGGCATCATAAACATTTAACATGTATATATTCAGACAATCATATATCTTAGATACCGGTAATCATTAATATGAATGTTTGGTCAGAATGTTATAATAATTATACAACAAAAGAAGTTGTATATAATTGTGTTGATTAACGTATATACATGTAGTTTATAAAATATCTTTTATTAGAAATAGTGAAAAATTACAAAACCTTATAAAAAATAAAAACATCACAATTTAAAACTTTGTTGGTTTTATTTAAACAATGATATGTTTTTTTTTTGTGATTCATGCGGTATATGAAGGTGGCGACATTGCAGAAAAAAATACATAACTCGCGGTTATGTAATATTTTTTGCAATGATCGCTACCTTCATAACTCATATGATTCACAAAAGAAAGCATTATAATATTTATAATTACATCTATCTTTCAACAAAAGTAAGAGAAATTTACTAAATTATTGTTAATGTACATCAGTAGGTTAAAAGAAACGGTCATGTCGTTTTTTATTGGAATTTGAGTCGGGCATCATCATAATTATTTCGTGCAGTCCGTGATTTTGTAAAGGTCGATGAAGGTTTCAACCAATCGATAAAAGGGACGTGTAGAATTAAGTCCTGCATGTTTCTACAGAGCATAACTGTACAGTCAATTTTCGTAAGAAATAGAGGAAAGCATAATCGGTGGATGTAAATATTTAAACAAATAAAAACTTCTTTCACGCGGAATATAAAGGTGGCGACATTGCAGAAAAAATACATAACCCGCGATGATCGCTAGCTTCAGAACCTGCATAAATCATCTAAGAAACATTTCATTGTTTATATTTTATAAATTAATTACACCTTTCTTTTAACTAAGTAATAAATTCCAATAATTATAAAAAGTAAATGAAATTAACTAAATTACTGTTGTTGTACATCAATACGTTAGCTAAATGTAACAGACAAATCGCCCACTATGGTTTAAGTCTGACTTCATGATTATTTCCTGCAGTTCTTGATTTTTCTTAGGTCGCTGTAAGTTTTGACCAATCGAGAAACGGGACCCTTCCACAAACCACACTAACTCACCCTTCTCCCTCCCTCACTCAACTCTCTGTATCCCCCACTCACACGCCCTTCTCTTTTCCCCTCCCACTCACTTGTCCCTCTCCCTCTTCTTTTGCATGCCCCTCTCGTTCACTCCTCACTCGCCCTTCTCTCTCAACCAACTCACTTACCCTGCTGTCTTCTTACCCCACTCTCTCCGCTGTCTCTTACCCCAGTCACTCACCGTAATCGTTCTTACCCAAATTATTCAAACCCCTCTCTCTTACCACAATCACTCACCCTGCTCTCCCAACTTACTCAAACCCGCTCTCGCCTACCCCATTTACTCTCATTCGACTCACCCACCCCGCTTTCTATCACCTCACTCACTTTCACCCCACTGATCTCTCAACCCGTTCTCTCTTTCTCTTTCTCTTTCCCTCTCTCTATCTCTCTCTCTCTCTCTCTATCTTTCTCACCCCACTTTTTCTCACCCCACTTTTTCTCACCTCACTAACTTGCCACACGTTCACACGCCCTTTCTCCGTCATTTGCCCTCTCTCTAACCCCACACTATCGCCCTCTCTCAGCCTGCTCATTCGCCCAGCTCTCTCTCACCACACTTACTTGCCCTACTCTCCTACCCAACTCACTCGCTCCACGCTCTCATACCTCTTTCCCAAATTACTTGTACTACTCTCTCAACCGCTTCTCTATCTCTAACCCCAATCACTCGCCCCATCTGCACTTTATCTCTCTCATCCCACTCACCCGCTTATCTCCTTCTCTTACATTAATTTCTCTCACTCCACTTACTCGCCCCCTCTCTCTCTCTCATTCAAGGCACTCGCACCACTCTCTCATCCCACTCACTTGCTACAATCGCTTACCCTACTCACTTGCCTCTCTCTCTCACCCTTATCACTCGCCTCATTCACTCACCCTCTCTCTCTATTGCTCCACTTACTCGTTCCCCTCTCTCTCGCCCATATCACTCTTTCTCTCTCTCTCGCCCTACTCTTGCTTGCCCCACTCTCACTCGCCAAGCTCTCACTCGCAACCCACTCCTACTCACACCCTCATCCGACTCGCAACCCACTATCTCTCGCTCCACACTCTCTCTCTCTCTCTCTCTCTCTCTCTCTCTCTCTCTCTCTCTCTCTCTCTCTCTCTCTCTCTCTCTCGCCCAACTCCCTCGCACCCACTTTCTCTCTTTCGCCCCATTCTATCTCTCTTCCTCGGCCAACTTACACTCCACTCTATCTCTCTCGCCAAACTAACTCACACCGGACTCTCTATCGCACTACCCACTCGCACCCCACTCTATCTCTCACACACCGCTCCCTTGCACCCCACTCACTCTCTCTCTCTCTCATTCTCTCGCCCCACTCACACACACTACACTCTCTCAATCAAATCTAAATAAGTTTGTAATTTAAGCATTCCAACAGCATACAATTGGATGTACGTAAATGACTTAATCTAACAAAAGAACAAAGAAAAAAACAAATAACATATTAAAGTAAACAAATACATCAATCTGTTACATGTACTAAAAATTTAAAATGAACACATAATTATATGATCATATATAACTGAAAAGTATATGAAATATTGCCTATCTATGAAATATGACCAAGAGTTGTAATTAATATTAAGTATACGTCTTTTATTCTCAAAGCGTCTAGCAAAAGTGAAGCGCTGGGATTTTAAACAATAATTCCTCTTGGTCAACGTAGGGTACAAGATAGATTATATTAATGTTAAGGAGGGAAATAATTTTCCCTATCGAAGGTCTCATACCCGAAGGGCTGATGTAGAGTGGAAACAACAAAAGCAACCGGACCGTCACTGAGTACAGGGAATATCAAAAAGCTTTCTCAATTGATTTTCATTTGATTACGAAAATGTTTTGATTGGTAAATCATCTCATATTACTCGTGGCATCGAATTGTGTTAATAGGGTCCTAACATCTATACGTGTCCAATTTAAAAATATATATATTTATGCTTGACAAAAGTTTCACAGAGACTTAGTTAAGAAAAATAGTAAAAATCATGGAAAGAAAAAATACTGTTCTTGAATAACTCTCAGTAAAGATATTTAATATGATATATTTATTCTTACATCAGATGGTCAGTGAGACTTAATAATTGTTAGAGGACAACACAAATGATATCAGCATGTAATGGACCTCTGATCAGCCATAAATCTAGCTTTGATGATAAGAATATTAAGGCCACCCCTCTAGATCTAGATATGGGAAAGACATATGTATAGCACCCATACATGTAATGATTATTATTTTAATATCTTATGTCATTTAAACATAAGTATAAGTATTTACATTTTATAAATAATGTAAAACCCTTAAAATGTAGGTAGAAACGGAAATTATTTTTTTCCTGACTTGCATAGAAAACCATTTTATGATAAACTAAAAACCATCAGTTCCTAAGGTTAAAACCATGATTCAATCATGATGACGTAATGTATACATGACGATTGAAGACCTTCGAAACTGAATGCATGAAACCTATTTCCTAGAAAAATAAATATTAAAATATCGGAGCGTTAAGCTTCTAATTTTATTGTTTTATTAGAAAAGGAAATAGAGAGAAACTTTGGAGAACAACGATGTCCTTTATAGTTTGTACTTTGACGTTGGAGACAGAAAAACTTGGGGCTGAAAATACCCTAAAAGAAGGATACAAAAAGTAAACCATTATGTTGACATCTACCGGTATTTTAATTCCATCAATAATGGTTAATGTTTTGTGCATTCAAATTATTTTAATGTTATAAAACAAAAATCAAATGTTGGACGTTAGAGTTCAAGGCTCCTGGCCACAATTACTCAGGGTGCAGGGTTTTATCCGAAGAAAAATCAACTAATGTGCAATAGTGCGCCCGAGTAAATATTTTATACTAAAAATAGGTATAACACATCAAATTAGAGTTGATACAATTTATTTAGATAAACTTATCTAACACAGCAGTGGGAGAAGGTAAACGTTCAGGCGGGCAACATTCCTCTTTTGAATTTTCTCATTATAGTGTCTGTTATTTACCATCAAACACAGTAAAACTTTCATCAAGCATGCTCTGTTATTTGTGCGGCATACAAACACTCACAGAAAGACTTAAACTGCAGACCAAACAGTTACATATGAGATACTGGTATATAACTTTATCTTTAAATTAGAAGACGTCATATTTAAGAGATCTCTCTCTCTCTCTCTCTCTCTCTCTCTCTCTCTCTCTCTCTCTCTCTCTCTCTCTCTGTGTGTGTGTGTGTGTTTGTGTTTTACAACCTGTATTTTAAAGCAAAATACCCCATGATACGTAATACCACAACCAATACAGCCATCATTCCAATGCTACAATACACAGGGATGTCAATCCCCAAACTGTGCAAAACGTCACTTCCGGTTACAAGTTCTGTTTCGTTTTGGCACTGTTTGAACGTTTGGGAGGACCCACAACTGCAAAAAATATTAAAAGTGCATTTAAAATTTTTAGAAATTTTCTAGCATTCTATTTATAAACAAAACTTCATGGCTCATCGCCTATAAATTATTGTCATAAATTATCATGTAAATTAAAATTAATCACCCTCTGCATGCGCGGATCGGAAGTGGAGGAGCTCGGGCGGTCGGGACCAACCCTCCCCAGGAAAATTCAATCAAATGAAATTCCCATAATAATAGCCTCGAAAACCCTCCCCAGGGTAACACACGATATCCCCCATCCCCCGAAAAAATGTTCTGGTTCCGCGGATTATTTATTTATTTATGTGAGAATTATCTCTCTTTTTAAAGGGTGTTTGAATTGGTTCTTTACATAACTGCTTTTTCTTTAATGCATAGTGTCGCAACACCATACTACATGTAACGATTTGTTTCATATGTAATGGTGGTGTATCCTGATAAGGTTTATATCTTATTTTTCATAGTTCAAAAAACATGTAACATTGAGTTATTTCAATTTATTTTTCAGACAGTATCATAAACTTTGAAAGAATAAATGTTGTAAACATTTACAACATAATTCGCGTATGTTATGTACAATGAAATAATGAAATGATAATTTATAATGAAATAAAAAAATATAATGAAATAAATCATTCACATACAAAAAAGTCAATTATCATTAAACTTATTTATGTCAACATGCGAGATAATAATGTAAACAGCGACTTATTTATTTATGTGAGATATTTATGTCAGCGTGCAAATATTATGCAAACTCATTACTCATGAATTATTTATGAAAACATGAAACATCAATTATGTCTACATAATTTTCTTTGACATAGGAATTGTTTATTCTAATGCTGCATTTCAACATACATGTAGTTATATTGTATGTAGACGTAAGAAAGTTGCATGTTGATATAAATAAGTTGAATGTATCTTGCATGTAAACATATCTATTCTGCATCTTGCATTTTGCTTGTTGTCAGGAACTTCGTAAATTTTTCAGGTTTTAAAACAGATTTTCAGAATATAAATAACTTGCACGTCAACAAATAACTATATTGAATGCAGATATATCTATCTTTTCGCCATATTACCACACTACTGTCAAGGTTTTTTTTAATCACAAACATAAGCTTTCAAAATTTGATTTCCATTAATAAATTAATCCCTTTTAAGGAAAAAAAGTCACAGGAAAGAGAATGGGATAACAATAATTTAGGAATTATACTTTGCATTACTATTTTAAGATTAAAACCACAAAATACTGAGTATATTACCTGAAAGGCTCAATGTCTCCAAACAACAAGGTCACAATGGCTGCAAATGGATAGTACAGGAAAGATAGATATTTAGCCCAGGCAAACCAGATAGGAAAATGAGTGTTGAAAAATCCACCTAAAACATAAAGTCAAAATATAGCATCTTCTTGTAATCTTAAAATGGTGTAAGTTTTTGGATCATGGATTATGTAAAATTCAAGTTTTGCTGTAGTAGGTATGTGACGCGTTTTATGTATCATTAACGCGAATCATTTTGTCACAGGACAAATACCTAAAATGAAAAATAGGACCATTATTGTGTTTACGGTTGTTATGCTGTAGGGTGATTTCACCATGCATCGGACACCTTTGGATTTTTCCCTTTGTTCACGCATCAAATATCGTCCAAATACAAATAAAACTTGTTTTAAAAGTTACAGGTTTTCCCCTTGCTTAATTATTGATGAAAAAATTGTGAAATTGTTAAAAATGTAGAAAATAAAGCGAATTAATGAAATGTTGAACTATTTCACCATGGATCGGACAATATTTACCAAGCATCGGACAGCTAAAGCAGTACAGTAGAGATTAAAAATAACAATATTTTCTGGTTTTAATGCACAAATTCAAAGGTTCGGAAAAATTAATTTATTCAATTGCTATTCAGATTTCTTTTAATGTAAATCCTCACATCTACATATAGGAATTTAGACTAGTGCTTCTGTTTAAAGGAATATTTATCTAAAGGGGTTCTTTATCGTGCCAGCTCCTACAGGAACTTTGGACTAAAAAGGCTGTGTCCGTAAAACTCGATTTTTAAGTGGTCTGAGGAAAATGTATCAATTATTTTTTAAATTTTTATTTTACTTCACATTTAAAGTATATCACAAGGAATGGGCACATAAGCTCTTTATTATTAGAAGAAATCATGTTGTGAAAACTGTCCGATGCATGGTTAATTTGTGTCCGATCCATGGTGAAATGAACATATGGTGCAATAATGACCTTGACATTAATTGTTCAAATTTCTTGAACTTATTTTAATCAAATTTTGTTTCAAAACTAACTTCTTTCTAATTATTTTACGCAGAGGGTTCATTTTCACTAATTCACAATCAAACGCACAACATTCAAATAATGCTTTAGTGTAAAATCTTCGTAACTAAATTTTCAATAATGGCGTATTTGATGTCATTTTACGATGCCTATATTGCTATTTCTTTGACAATGTAACTGTCAAATTCTTAATAATGATAAAGTTCATTTGTTCTAATTCAAGAATATACGAAACAACACATGAGTGCATGCACATTTATATGTATATTCATAAACAAAGTTGTCCGATCCAAGGTATGTGTCCGATGCATGGTTAATTCACCCTATTTAAACTTTGGAACGCAAGCACCAATAATATATCCAATGCTCTGAAATAAGAAGACGTGATTCAGATTTATGTGGAAACATGACATTGCGTTACTATTTGCATATTCATGTTTTATCTCAACCTAAATTTCAACTCAACATATTGCCGGAAATTGATTTCTGGCATGTTTGAAGAAGTTTTCGTTTAATACTACAAACTACATTGAAGCGTTTAATAGGCACTTACTCCAGAAAAGTTTCTACGTAATGTTTTGACTGACCTTTGTCCAATCAGATCGTAGTAGGCGGAGTTGAGACATTACCGCTCGTGACTTAATTTGAGAGAGAGAGTGAGAGAGAGAGAGAGAGAGAGAGAGTTTACTGGTGAATGGGGTAAATTATAGATGACAGAGATGAGAGAACTATCTATCAACAATAGTTATCCTATAAAGTGACAAATCGCGGTCTAGTATACCTTTGTATAAAAACTTTCTTAATGGTTACTCAGTGTGAAACATTCTTTACCTTAGTACAAATTTGTCTGCCATTGTTTTACTTTTCCAATAAGCATCCGCCTGCGTTGCCTTTCCTTTACACTACATCTAAATTCATCATGTTCATAAGTGATCATTCGCTCGCATTTCAAAATATTTAATGTCCGTATTCTCGGACTCCATGCTAGGAAATTTAGTTGGTTAGCGACGTCATTCTCATCCATGTACATGTTGTCGACGGCGCGCGGCCAAAGAAATGTTCACAATCGTTCTTTAAAACGCTTTAAAGTTATACAATATAGGATATACATGTAATTTTTATATACAGACCTTAATTAATTTGTTTGCAAGTTTAAAACTAATGATTATTCCTTCATCGGCACCACTTATGATTTTCTCAATTCACTCTCCCCCTCTCTCTCTCTCTCTCTCTCTCTCTCATTCAAGTCACGAGCGGCAATGTCTTGACTCCTCCAAGCTACGATCTGATTGGACAAAGGTCAGCCAAAACATTACGTAGAAACTTTTTTTGGAGTAAACCCCTATTAAACGCTTCAATGTAGTTTGCTGTAGATTATTTTTATAAATGTATTCTAAGCACATCTGTCAATACAACATGCAAAACGATAACCTTACTCACCTGGTTAGTAAAACAATTTAGAAGGTTGATCCCGATGAACATTGCAAATGCTATAGGTCCTCCTATCCCAGCCATCCAATACATGGCAGAAAGTTGAACTATAGGGACTATGATGAGCATTGGCAGTTCGCTGACCATCTTGGCTATGTAGTACGCGGACAATCGGTAGGCCCCTGCTTTTCTCTCCTTAACCACCACTTCGCGTTCTCCTATAACTGTTCCAAGATGTATATTTATATGAGTCGGGATTTCATGGATACTTCGTGTCATTTTTTTTTAAGTCAAAAATTAAAAAAATTCGTTTCAAAGATTGACATTGTATTATGAAGGTTACAAAAAAAATTTTAAGAAAGAAATTATCAATTTATGTTATAATTCATATTTTAAACATTTGAAGAAAAAACCGGATATTGGAGATTTTGATAAAGAATAATGCTAATATTTTCTAATGGTGTAGTCATGTTAGTATCTAAAATGGTAACACTTACAACTAGTCACAGAGTCTGTCACCATAGCAAATCCCCAAAATAGTAAAGGAAAGAAAACCTGCCGAGTAAAATTTTTTTTTTCCTTAATCAAAAAAATGAACACTGACCAAAATTACTTGAAATCGAAATAAGAACTAGATTTTGAATATATGATATGGTCAAGTATATGCACACTCCCCTTCCCTCCCCGTTGTGAACAACTTTTAAATTGTATCTTATCAAAGTCAAATCTTTAAATTTGTTCAGAGGACGTCTTATCATAGTCATCATTGTCTAATGGCTGTTTATCTAAGACGTCATCAAAATTAGCTATTTCCCGTTATTTTGCAAACAAATGGATTAATTAGACAATCTTCATGAAGTCATGTCTACATAATGACGTCACTGGGATGAAAACGTTTAATATAAATAAATACATAATTTCAATATGAGTTTAACTATCCTTTATACTATTTTTAAAGCTCTCTATAGACCTTTAACTTGGAGGGCAAGAATTGCATAATACCGCATATAGTCCTTTATGTCCCATAATTCTCTCTAAAAGGATGTTACTTACGGCCCCCATTCTGTCGCGAAGCGTCTCAATTCCGCCGGGTATCTGGTAATACAAAACACAATACGCAATAGCAACGATTGCCGCATGCGCCAAGATGCATTCGTCAAAAATCCGCCATCTTGATTGTTTGGCATTTCGCCAAGAAAGCATTTTGAACTGTGTCCAAAACGAGGTCGGCCATTTCTTGTTGTACGAGGGTCCTGTCGTTTCCACTCTTGCTTGAACACCTTTTTCCAAAGAGGAAATATCCAACACTATTTCGGATGTACATGCATCTAGCAAGACAAAAATATTTTGATGAAATATAACTTTAATCATTACATATATTGGACTTCAGGCTATACCCGGTATATTTGATGGGTTTTTTTAAAGTTTTATTTATTGCAATGCATGTGCCTGTAAAAGCCTACCTTTTTTGTAGTAACCAAGACCTAACACGGAATCCTGGGCATTTCCATTTCCTTCTTTACTGTGAATACCGTTAACTACACCATTACCTATACAGTTTTTCTTCTCCGAGTTTTGTCTAAATGTGTTAATAAATTTACAGTTGATTATTGAACATTAAGTTTTCATTACTCTATCGTCAAAACTTCTTCTTTAATAACTAGTGATAAAAACGAATAATGCTCGATATTCTTGACAGTAAACAATATTTTAATATTGCATTTTGCCTTTCAATGTCGATGCTTTTATAATTTTATTAACTACTTCTTTGTCTGTTGTAAGTAGTTCTGTTGTAAGTTGCTTAACATACACAGGATATCAGATGAATTATATTGGTCTGGAAAGTCAAGGCCGAGGTCACTAAAGTATTTCAATGCCATTTGCGCACCCCCAAAGTAGGCTGCCTGTAATATGAAACCAATCTAATATATTAAATTAGTTATAATCAAATGTTAAGCACAATTTTACTGAAAATGAGTTTTGATACTTTTAAAATAATCTTTCCATATTGAAAAATCTATTATGCGCATTTACTTAAAAACTGAAAAATTACATTAAACATTCAATTTTAAGTGATTTGAGAGGGAGAATTTATACTAGACTTTTGTCAAAGTTATCACGTGTTTATCAATAAAATGTGTTTTCATGACAACCGATCATATTAGAAATAATACTCACGTGACCCCTGACAGGTAAGAGTAGTGTAGAAAACATGTGGAAGATTTGACTGGAAGGCTGGTGTATGGTAATCAGCAAAGTTTTGTTGTACTGAGAGGCAAAGTCCTTCAGTTCTTCCATCAGCACGTGAGCAGTGCTAGAATCAAGACCGGAAGTTGGGTCCTGAAAACCGGAAATCAGTTATTATGTTCAATAGAGCTTAATACCTTTTTCCGACATGCCGACACTTATTGAACATTGTCTTAAACCTGCAGCGGGTCGCTTCTTAGTAGAGATATTTTTCATAAAATATAATACATTGTAAGCTCTACCCATTCATAAAATATCAGATAACTACTGAATTCAAAATCCACTGATATTCCCAAAAATTGACAGTCATTGTCTGACGTCCACTGTATATTCACTGTACCCTACTGTATATCCACTGTACACCCATTGTACAGAGCTACTGTATCACACTGTACACCCATTGTACAGAGCTACTGTAGCACACTGTATCACACTGTACACCCATTGTACAGAGCTACTGTACTACACTGTATCACACTGTATACCCATTGTACAGAGCTACTGGACAAACACTGTACACCACTGTAACCCACTGTACCAATTTTTTTTTATAAGTTATTTTATATGGTTGAGCAATGAATTGAATATTTACTTTATTTGAGACCAAAATCTGGATTTGTTTTGATTATTTCTTATTGCTTACAGGAAAGAAAATGGACTTATATTTCTTTAAGTTCATATAAAATTACATGCTAGGTCAGGATCTTTTTCCAGGGAAAGGTTAGGGATATCATCGATTTCTGGGGGAGCTTATACATATTTTGAATACTAGTAGTTGTACAATGTAAGTTTTAAAAAAAACTAAACTATCGTCTGTCCCCCCCCCCCCTCCCCTATCCTCCGATCCGTGCATGTATTAAAAACCCAGAATCCAATTATCATACAAAATAAAGCAAATTATCCAATTTAAAGGGGAAAGTATTTATATATATTTCAATATCAATTTTCTAGTAACTAAATATTTAGTTGTTTTTGTTTTGTTTTTGTTTTGTTTGGTTTTTTTTTACAATGAATTTAATTTTATCAATATGTATTGTCAAATGAATATTAGTTTACATGTAACATTAAAGTTTTAAAATTCAGAGAATTTAAAACTATGTATTACATTTTATAGATAAAAAAATCCACCATAGTGCTCAACATACTGATTTTTTTTTCAAGTGAGAGAACATAACTTATTGGTCTATACTTTAAAATGTCTTTGAAGTTTTACTTCAAAGGAAGATCCGTGAGTCAGTGTCTGTGTATAGTATACATACTTTCAGTAGATCAAAAGGTGTGAATGTCGCAATATTCAACCTTGTAAATTGTCAGTCTGACACCTTGTTCAAGATATTATGTAATTCCCTTATAGATCTTTAGAGTATTAAATCAAGTTGAAATATATATTTTTAAAAATATAACATGGATGAATAAACGAAATTATCTTTATATTCATCATTTTAGATGCGTTTTTTATTATTTAAATCAAGTCGGATATTAAACATGTTAAATATTTATAAATGCCTCCCCCTTCCCTCAGCAGTTGCTGATATCAAAATAAGTATAGTGTTAAATTAAAAATGAAATGTGGTGATAACGAACAGTGTTCAATTAATATTTCACTCTGTTACGATACTTTAAATTATATACTATTGAATTCTAACACTGTTTGTTGTATCTTCTCTTGCACAGCTAAGAATGTTGCCATGATATAGATGATTTCTCTCTCTCTCTCTCTCTCTCTCTCTCTCTCTCTCTCTCTCTCTCTCTCTCTCTCTCTCTCTCTCTCTCTCTAAAATGTTGTAACTATCCTCTCAAATGTCCGGTGTCGTATAATTTAAGGTCCGGTCCGTAAAATGGTCCGGCCGGACCTTTAATGTTAACATTTAAGGTCCGACTTTCCTCTAAAGAAAAAGGTCCTACCCATAGTCACTTATTGCAATTTATCTCAGAGTTATTATTCTTTTTGCTCATATGCATTTACATGTATATAAAATATGTCTTTGTTTATATAAACCAGTCGGCCATTAGCGTATGGTACATCACAGTATAGCCGTATCACTAAATTATTTTGTGGAATATTAAATATTGATAGCGGATTAGATTTTGACAAATTGTTTACGAATCTGAGTAAAAAAAGAAAATAAAAACATAAGTATTTTTACAATAATTTGAACACCCTATTTAGTCGCTTTGTTTTTAAATCTCTTTCTTTGTTTAATATAGTTTATGTGCAAGTTTCTTATTTTCGTATATATCATTTATTTTCTTTTATCGTAATAATAATTCTATATCATGCAATAACAGTTGTAAGTTTTGTATAATTTTTCTATTTAATGGTAAAGACCTAGTAAGTTGTCAGAACTTGTGTCCAAACCACTTGTATATGTATTATATATATATGTATAGAATAAAATATGTTCAAATCAAATCTCTTTTGGTGTATACGGATTAGCGGAGGATTTCACGACACGTATATACACACGGGTAAATGAAGCCCTGCAGGCATTCACACCTTACCTAATCAGAATACACCCTTAATCTGAGAGAGAAAAAAAGGTGCCACTGTAGTGTTCTGCACAGGCAATGATATGCTTATTCTCTCTCTCTCTCTCTCTCTCTCTCTCTCTCTCTCTCTCTCTAAGATTTCAAAAAAAGATAGAAGGTGATAAAATTGCTATTATACAAAACGTTTTGATGCAGAAATATATTTGTACTCTGCCTTGCAATTATCTTCAGATTGCTGTCCGGGCGCCTTTAAGGCATCATTTAAATTTGTTTTACTTCTTCACATTTCAAAACCTCACAAAATTAGATGCATTCCTTTACATAAAAAATTAAAGAATGATTTAGTTTAAAGCGAAAAGTGGAGAAACATTATGACATTCTTAAATCGGAGCTAGTAATAAATGAACAAAAAATTATTTTATCAGTCAATTAATCTCTACATCATTCGAGCTTGACGTTAACGAGGCCGGGTCTAATTTGTTCTGCCCTAGATTTTTGAATGAAAAGTTTCACATAAATTTCTACTGATATAACGATTATTTTAAGATAAATGAATAAGACATTTACCACACCGTTTGTTTAAGGGTTCATCTCAAAGTTTGTTAATTTTTAACATAGGACTCTATGGGATTTTGCTTGAAATGTATCAATTTTGCATATTTTTTACAATTTTTTTTCAACTTCTGCCCTAGGGATTTCTTTTTCTGTTCTACATATTAAAGTTATTGCTAAAAGGCATCAAATGGTCAAATAAAAAAATCCTTTTACCTCCTGGTTTGTTCCAGGGGTCTTATCAAAGTTGTTTTTTGTATGCCCAATTTCCCATTTTGTCAGAAAATGGTAATTTATTATTTGACAAAGGCGGAAATGATGATCTTTAAAGTATTATTAAAACATTCAGATATATTAAAGTAATAAATTAATATATAACATCATATATTAAGGGTCATTAATATAAAACATATGGTTTCTGTCTTGAAATATATGAATTAAGCTATATTTAGGCGGGTTAAGAAAACGTGACAGAGGGCTAGGCTTGCTGAACCCTCTTCACGTTTTCGACCCGAGCCCAAATATAGCTTATACTTCGAGACATTTATGTTTAATCCACAATATAATATTAATTTTACGCATCAAACGAGCTATTTTCAACAAATTTCGCTGAATATCTGCAGTTGAAACTATCACGCCATGGCGTCAACAAAGCAAAAAGATGACGTCACAATACAAATAAAACGCTGCGCGAAAGCGTGCGTACTCGTTCTGTACTCGGCCTCGTTAAGAGACTTTCACATGAATAGCATTCGGAGACATTTGCACTTTCCAGAACACCAAATACACAACACTGTAGGATTGATACGAGAGTTGCTCCAAAAGTAGTGTCACAGTTGCAATAAAATCATGAAAACTCGCTGTAATTACAAAATCTCGAACTGTATTATATTTACAAATATTCATTTAGATCTCAAAATTTTAGTGCAAAACGATATTTGTTTCCGAAGACAACATATATAGAGTTTTAGGTACATGTAAGGACAGTCGCCGCACGCCTGCGACGTTGTTTATGTATTTTTGACGTTTTGTTTAAAAATCTTACTTCAGAAATGGTTGGGATGCTATTATAATATCCACACTTTATTTTAATTGTTTCTATTAAATGTAAATATCAATACAGTGTATTTTATCTGTAGCATCCGGTCGTGACGGTACCAAACAAAATTCTATGTTCTATTATTGGAATTTTCAATAGAATTTTTCAGATTGTTTTTAAAATATTACACAGTATTGAAATGGCAAATACTTGAAAAGTGCATTTCTTCTGTTGAGATATTTCAGATCTTATTGAGATGTTAATTTCCTGAGTTTGTCCGCGCGAGTTCTCAATAAAGTCTAGTGACTGAACAACCAAGCATTGCTATAAAATAGACCTTAACATGTTAATGTGCAGAATAGATACAGTGTATCAGTTATTAGTCCATCACTTCAGTAGTCACCGAAGGTGACACCAAAAATCGGCTTTTAAAAGTTTTTGCTTTTTCAAAGAAAAATTTTATCTATTTTAGATCCTTTTGAATGAAATATACGTTATCCTCATTTGAGATATTTCATATATCTATTTGATATGTTTCTTTTCTGATTTTGTACGCGCGATATCTCAAAAACAGTAAGTGATTGAGCAACCAATCTTTGTTTTATGATAGACCTTTTCATGAATATGTGCAGAATACGTATCAATAACTTGTCTGTCAGTTCTGGTCGTAACCAGAAGCAAGCAAAATTGTACTTTTTAAGGTCTTCCGTTTCCAACGGAAGACCTTATAGTAATTGTAGTGTTTCTTCTTATTATTTTTCCCCCTTTTTTTGTCCACAAGATTTCTCAGATATGGCTGGATAGATTTTTGTGAAATTTTCTGGAATGAAAGAGAATGACAATATCTCGAGGTGTTTTTTTCATTTTGTCAAAAATCATTTCCGGTCGTCCGTTTCCTGTCCCGCGTTGAAAAAGCTTGTACATTCGAGATCTCAAAAACGGTAAACACTTGAACATCCAAACTTTGTGGGATGATAGACCTATAGTTGTAAATTTGTTTAAACTATTTTGTTTTGTTCGTCGTAACTTCCGGTCGTCACCGGAAGTACTTCAAAATTAACTACTTTTACGCATTAAATTCCTTTTCAATTGAATAAATATTTAAGCATAAATCTACACAAAAGTTATCTTTGCGATGTTATATCAACAACAAAATTCTACTTCCGGAGAGATATCTCAAATAATACAGGTAGCTTTTTTGAAATACATTTTGTACAAACGAGATATCAGAGACTATAAGTGATCAAAGCACAAGACTCTCATTTGATTGAGGATGTGTTTAACCGGTTTCATTTTGTCTTCCGTCACTTCCGGTCCACACAGGAAGAGTTTAAATAAATCGAGCTGTTTATCAGTTTAACTTTTTGTCTTTGATAACTGTAGTGTGATCGATGAACAATAAAATACAAAGGGCAAGTATACAAAAAATATTTAATAAAATTTACATTAAGCACTTCCGTTTGTCCGTTTCCTGTCCCGAGACAAAAAACCTTATTTCGATGAGATCTCAAAAACGGTGACGACTTGAACAATAAAACTTTGTTGGATGATAGACCGATATATGTACATGTGTTTACACTATTCTGTTTTGTTTGGCATAACTTCCGGTCGTCACCAGAAGCACTCAAAAATAACTACTTTTACGCATTAAATTCTTTTGCTATAGAATAGATATATAAGTATAAATCTATACATAGGTTATCAATGCAATGTTATATCGACAAAAAAATTCTACTTCCGGTGAGATATCTCGAATATCTCAGGTAGCTTTTTTGAAACACATTTTGTACAAACGAGTTCTCAGAAACTATAAGTGATTAAAGTACAAAACGTTCATGGATGATAGACATTTTAGTGAAAATATGTTTAACCGGTTTCATTTTATCTTCCGTCACTTCCGGTCCACACAAAAAGAGTTCAAACAAATCGAACTTTTTATCAGTTTAACTGTTTTCCTTTGATATTTGTAGTGAGCTTGATGAACAATTATGTACAAAAGGCAAGTATACAAGAAATATTTAATACAATTTACATTGAGAACTTCCGTTTGCCCGTTTCCTGTCCCGAGACAAAAAACCTTATTTCGACGAGATCTCATAAACGGTGTCGACTTGAACAATCAAACTTTGTGGGATGATAGACCTTTATATGTACATGTTTTTAAACTATTTTATTTTTTCGGCGTAGCTTCCGGTCGTCACCGGAAGCACTACAACAATTATGTTTTTTCTTTATTTATTTCTTTTACATGGAATGAATATATCAGTATACAATCTCAGATGTGTCATCTTTATAATGTTAAATTTTCAAATAACTGTTACTTCCGGTGAGATATCTCAAATATCTCTATGTAGCTTTCCTTTTTACAAATTTGATGCCCGCAAGATTTTTGTCACTGTAAGTGATTGAGACACAAAGCTTTCATGCATGATATACATTTGATTGATGATATGTTTAGCGTGTTTTATTTTGTCAACTGTCACTTCCGGTTTACACCGGAAGGATTCAAATAAATCATATTTTTATCAAGTTTAACTGAATTTCTTAGGTGTTTCATCTAGCCTGATAAACAGTGATGTACGCTAAGCAAATGTACGAAAAATACCAGCCTTTTTTATTAATCACTTCCGTTCGTCCGTTTCCCGTCTCCAGACAAAAACTATTGTTTCAAAGAAATTTAAGACTTGGCAGAAACATTAACAACCAAACTTTGAGGAAGGATTGACTTATGATTGTACAAATGTTTAACCTGTTTTGTTTAGTTCGGCTTTACTTTCGGTCGTCACAGAGAGTACTTCAAAAATTGATTTCTTTTTCAATCTCGTTGTTTTACATGGAAGTAACGTCTGGATATATCATTCACAATAATTATCATATCAACTTTTTGTATATCAAAACGGAAGACCTTTTTGTTGCTTTTGCAACAAGAGTCTAGTTACTTTTATAATTTTCGATAGAATTGTCCACACTTTTTTTTTAAATTTCAGCGCAATATTGTAATGGTATATACATGAATATTGCTTTTTTCTACTGAGGTATCTCAGATATTTTCAGAATCTTTTCTTATTTTTTCTGTGCAAGACTCAATAACGGAAAGTGATTGAGTAACTAAGATTTGCTATATGATAAACTTAAAGATGTAGATGTGCAGCAAAGGTATCAATGATTTATCCGGCATGTCCAGTCGTCACCGGAACCAAACAAAATTGTATTTTTTTAGAACTTTCTAATTATTGATAGTATATTCCAGATTTTTTTTCAAAAATTCAACCCAGGATTAAAATCTCATGGTAAATCATCGTGATGATTATTGCGTTTCTTATGTTGAAATATCTCGGAAAAATGTTTTTATTATTCAGTTTTTGAAAATACGCAATTTATATTTGAATCATGTTGAATGTTTGTGACATAATAAATTCCACGAAGATGAATGAGCATGCAGCCCAAATCATGCGTATAAAATTTTCTTTTTAAAATAAACTTATGAGCTATTAAAGCTGTATTTACTGGTTATACAGACAATTGGAACTTGTTGAACAAAAGCGTCACTCCATTGAGAACGAACCCCATTAGTTGTCATCGTATAATGGCTGCTTTTATATTCAACATTTTGACTGATCGTATGGTTTTCTTACACAATTATATTTGTTAAAATTAACGTCTTAAACAATGTCAAGTGCTAAACAGAATGTACCAAATTAAATTTTTGAGGGCAGAATTACATGTACATATGTAGTTTACTGAATTTTGCTTTACACACTTCGATAAAATCCGAACCACACGTAATATTTCCGTATAAAATCGCTTCGTGTTGTCTTTAGAACAATAAGATATTCAAACAAAGACCAATTCTGACTAATCATTTATATCTTGTGTAATATTTGCTTCCTGTGTATAGTGATTAACAGCGTTCACGACCGCATGCGGGTAGACTTCCAGCCCGGAGGTTTACAAACCTCTAGAAATTAAGCCTGCCCTCACCTGAGATATATCTATGACTACAACTTCTCACTCTTTCGAGATAGATTTAGGAACAATTATCTTTGCTGCGAGAAAAAGTGGGGGCTGAACCCTCTATGATGCTATGTGCTTAATGGTTAGGTCTAACTTTGCAAAAAAAGTAGGGGGGGCGCTAAGCTTAAGACTTAAAGTTTGCAGAATTTTTTTTAACCTGGGAGTTAGTTGAAAGAGATAAACTTGAAACTTAGGAAAAATATTCAGTATGTAAAATAAGCAGATTAATAGACAATCATTTTTTTTTTACCCCAATCGATTTCTGATTAATCTATCTCTCTCTTTCCCCCCCTCTCTCTCTCTCTCTTATGAATTTTCTAGTGCTAAAAATTGAGGCCCGGACTCAGAACGGAATAAGCACGTTAAAATCCCCCTTACGGCATCACAACCGCCAGTTCCAGCATAGATTTTATTATGAACTTTTCTACGACTACATATGATACCAATACAATACAGTCAGAAAGTGATATACATGTAATCTCTCTCTCTCTCTCTCTCTCTCTCTCTCTCTCTCTCTGTTTAAAATTTAAAATGCATTCTGCAGTATACGTTATTTTGTAAAATTAAAACCCAACATTTGCAATGTATTTTCAAATATTTTAATCAAAAGAAATCAACATACGAGCTAGAAACTCGCACGCTTTCTTCAAAATGTACCGGAGTAGTCAAGCGCGCAGTCATGATTCATGGACATGTGTACACGAACAAGCATGAATATATTTTGTGGATTCAGTGTTTAATTGACTGTTTTTCAGTGGGTTAAAGACAGCTCATGAGACACAGAGAATTAACGACCCGATTATTTAAACGAGGGATTGTCGTATATCATCAATAAGGAATGATAATTTACCTTGCTGGTGGGGGGGGGGGGGGTATTTTCCAATGACTGGCAGAATAAACATATTGACATGCACTTTTTTGATAATCAGATTCGTCATGATAAATTCAGAACTTTCACCTGATAGCTAGGAACATTATCATAATTTTGTGATCGTAACATTCAATAACAATAGACGTTAATAAATAAAACATACTAAATAAATTTAACGACCTGTTGCATTCTTCTGTCAAGTTGTATCTATGCATAATGTTAATGCTATATACAGCATAATTAAAATAAATATTGAAGAAGAAAAAAATATGCTGAAGATTTTTTCAATTTTTTTCAAATTAATAGTACAGTGGGGTACAGTAATGGTCAGTGCCCGGTACAGTGGCGTACAGTGGGGTACAGTGCTGGTCAGTGCCCTGTACAGTGGCGTACAGTGGGGTACATTGGAAGTCAGTAGGACTGTACAGTGGTGCACTGTGGGATACAGTGTTGTTCAGTAGAAATGTACAGTGGGGTACAGTTGAAGTCAGTGAAATGTACAGTGAGGTACAGTCAATGTACAGTGGATGTCAGACAATGTCAGTCAATTTTTGGGAATATCAGTGGATTTTGAATTCAGTAGTGTTTTTTAGAGGGGAAAAAATGAATCATGATAAGACCGCGGATTATTAACTGGCAAGATCAAAAATATACAGCTTACGTGTGTTTCACTTGTTATAGTTAAACCATTTGAAATGGGCGGGAACAAATTGACACGGACGTCTGAGAAAACATTGGATTGAAACTGTAGTTATAGGAAATGTATTTTCAATCCACCTCAGCATTTCTAACTTGCATACTAATGTAAAGCGATCGAAAAACATTTTAATTAGTATCAGAAAAGCGGTTGAAAAACATTTTATTTTAACAATAAGTATATAATAATCAGCAAATGTGAAAAAATACCAATTTGAAGATATCATACGCAGGGCAAAGCATTGTCCGATGACTTCTTATATGAAACATTTTATATATTCTATTATTGGTTATAATTTTAATCTTATTAATGGGAACTTTGATTGTTCTTCTCTGTGAATAAAGCCCACTTGATATCAGACTTGTGACGACTGATTCTCTGAAGTCATCGGACAATGCCTTGCCTTGCGTATTATCTCTCCCGAATTGAGATCTTCTCATATTTGCTGATTATATACTTATTGGTAAAATAATTTTTTAAATCACTTTGCTGATACTAAATATAATGTTTTTCGATCGCTTTAATTATCATGTATATAGCAAGTAAGAAATGTCAAGGTGGATTGAAAATACATTCCTATAACTACTTGTACAGTTTCAATCCAATGTTTTCTCAGACGTCCGTGTCAATTTGTTCCCGCCCATTTCAAATGTTTTAACTGCAACAAGTGAAATTGACGTACGCTGTATATTTCCAATCTTGCCAGTTAATGTTCTGCGGTCTTATAAATACATGTTCATCCCACTTATTTTACCAAATGTTAACAAAGCATTCACAAAAGTGTCGAGCTGTGCCAAGTTGTGTGAAGGAGCCAATCAAAACAGAGCATGAGGTAATACATGTAGCTGACAAAAAATTTAGTGATTTCGCAAAAGGACTCAGCGTTTGGGTTTACGATGATGTTTTTCTATTCTTTTATTTGGGTTTTTTAATTATTTCTTGGTGGAAGTGTGTGTTTTTCAAAATAAGTAATTTTCCGCCATATATCAGACATATTTTTTTAATTTCTTAGAAAACTAAGATTCATCTCTGTGTTAAAGAAGTTTCATTGAGTTTCTTGACATCAGTCTCCAAAGCGATAAACGTGCTTTACTGTAATTTTATAAATAAAGAATGGAAGCTTACGGTCCAAAATACCCATTTCAAAAACGGACAACTTTTGCTTAATTCACAAAATATAGAATGTTTAGAATACACAACAGTATCAATATCAAGATGTATTGTTCAAGTAATCCATTAAGTACCGGTTAGCGGGTATATGATATTTGTAAGGATACGTACATCAATTAACATAATGTTAGGATCTGTGAGAAGTTCACACGCTATGTTAGCTCTCTTTTTCTCTCCTCCACTCAATCCACGATGCATGAAGTCACCAATGACTAAAATTAAGTAATTTCATATAATATGATAATAGTACTGTCCTTTACAAAAGTTGTCATGAACAAATTTTGATTTCCGCTAATCTAAATTTTTGTAAAGGACAGTACGACATATCTTCTTTAGAAAGATTAGTATAAAATGTCGCCAAAGTTTTTTTTCTATTTTCATCATACGTACATACATATGTAAAACCAATACAAAGACCATTAAGATTGTCTTACTTGTGTCCAGACAATTTCTTAAATGAAGCGCATCCACAATTTCATCGATTCGCGCCATTTTGTCTGCTTTTGACACGTGATCGGGAAGTCGAATCATGGCGGTAAACTTTGAGTCGCATGAAAAAAACAAGGAATCGCCTCTTAAATCTACACAAAATCATTCATCATTCATTTATGTTACATCTTTGAAATACATGTACATGCATTGTATGAAACGAAATACGACGCCAAATAACTTACGTATAATGTCTCCCTCAGAGTGAGTTTTGTCAAAAAAATGTCACTCTGTATTACGTAAGCAAGTTTTCGCTTTTGTAACTTTGTAAAGGGCTTTCCATTCACAGTTACAGTTCCTGATGACATTGGAAGATCCCCTGCCAGAATGTTGAGGAGAGATGTTTTTCCCGAACCTTGGACGTAATGAAATTTATTTCAACATTTTTGTATACAGTTTAATCCCTAGAATGCATGGTGGCTTAAATTTCAACGAATTTACACCCTCGACCCTAAATAAGCCCCCCCCCCTCCCCCCGAAAAAACCACAATTTGCAAGCATTGGCCCCAACGACTCTAAATAATTTCACACTGTAATATTCTTCCGATTAAAACTTTTGGGACAAAAATGTACACATCTTGTACATGCATGTAATTTTGTGACACGAAATGTCGTCTACACCAGTTACAATGTAGGTACTTTGATGCACTTTGCATAGTCTTAAACATCAAAACCACTTCTAACGTTTGTTTAATCTATCAGTGTATTACTAATACATTTACCAATTGCTAAATACTCATACTACAAAATTCTACATAACGAGTTAATTATCGCAATAACGAAATCTTTTCTCGTAGAAACGAGATAATTTACTAATAATAACGAGATTTTTTCTCGATATAACGAGATTAACGAGATATTTTCTCGTAATAGCGAAATAATTAACTCGTAATAACATAACGTGATCTTTATGTCGTAATTACGATATCTTTTCTCACTATTACGAGATAAACATAGTTTTCTATATGACCCTATTCGTCTTTCGTATGTACGTGAAAAACCCTTTTAAAAGTTTTGAAACAGTTCCTACATGTGTTGTAAATTATTAATATTTTATAGTTAATCATTTAGAAACTTTTAGATTCTCACCTGAGGGACCCATGATCGCCAAAATCTGTCCACTTTTGGCTTCTCCATTGATGTTTGTGAGAATAGCCTTTTCTTTTAAAGTCAGGTTAATGTCAGTGAAAGTGAAAAGGGTGTCCCTCGCTTTCGTTTTCATTCCGACTGTAAAGAATATGATTTATCTAAAAACTCAAAAACGTGATACAATAACCCTAAAGGTTATAACAACATACAAAATGATATATAGCATCATACATTGATTTGAATGTCGGATGTCCAGTTCAGTGCTCTCATAATTAATTGAAATTTTATTTCGAGTTACAGTGTGACTTCAAATTTAATATATACGGCTAAATATGTGTGCATTGAAGAAAAAAAAATTTCAGACTAATATGCAAAGGCAGGAACTTGCAAGCTTATTATATTTTGTATGCGAGAATTACAATCGTTGATCGAAAACTAATGTCAAACAAATCACAGTTAGCCCAACCTTACACACTCTCCACTAACGTGTGGAGTCCTAGTTAACCCAACTTTACACACTCTCCACTAACGTGTGGAGTCCTAGTTAACCCAACCTTACACACTCTCCACTAACGTGTGGAGTCCTAGTTAACCCAACCTTACACACTCTCCACTAACGTGTGGAGTCCTAGTTAACCCAACCTTACACACTCTCCACTAACGTGTGAAGTCTGTCACAGTTAGCCCAACCTGACATTACTTTTGGATGAACTCCCATACGTGTTTGTACAAAGACCGCACGCTGTGGCATAAAGAACAAGTATGCAGAGGAAATGAACTTATTATAGGCATACAACGCACGCACATGTAGTGTTTATTACTTTTTTGGCACAAAAACAATAATATATTACAAAATACAGTTAATAAATGCACAAGGAAAAAAATAGACCTGGCTAAAATATTTTAAAATCTTTGGTAAGTATATTCCATAAAATGCTAATATGTTTTATTATACTTTCATGTTAAATACTGACATCTGATTGGTTAAGACACAGTTGACAATCCGTTCTATTACCCTCAGCGTTAGCAACACACTTAGCAACGGGTAACACAACGAATTGTTACATGCGCGTAAAATATGCGCGTACGGTTCGGCGTTGAATTCACATCATTTCTATATAAAAGCAGTAAAAAATTCTATAATATTAAGACATTCAGTATAATAAAATAAATAGTACCTGTTTGGGAGGATAACAGTTGAAATTAACACCCCTCAAAAACCATTGTCAACGTCCGCTTCGCGTCGGTGGACAATTGTTTCCTCGGGGTGTCAATTTTAACTTTTACCCTCCCAAACAGGCACTATTTATATATTGCAACATCTATTTAAAACTTTTCATAACGTGTAGATTTATCCCAGCACAACCTTGTCCAATGTTTACGAAGGTTTGGTGGCCGTCCCCGTTAACTCAAATTTTAATCAAAACACAATATAAACAAAGAAGGATATATCCACTTCATTGTAGTTTTTGGTATCCTGTATGAGTAAGCTGAAAATCTGTTTTGGTTGCAAGTAAGAAATTGTAAAGTTTGAATATGTTAATAAATTCAATACATCAAATAACGGTAATCTACATGTATTTAGTTAATAAGAATTAATTTGTCTAATAAATTATGTCTAGTAGTGTCAATTACACATTTTTTTAAAAATTGGCATCTATGAGAACAAGAACATTTTTTAAAAGAACGATACATAGTTTTAAGAGCTAGGGCTCGATTGTCGTGGTCATTTTTAGACTGTAAAGATTTCTTTTTTATGATGAGCTCTATGTAAAAAGGAGCGTAGGAGTATTTCCAAATTCAAAAGGTAAAATAATCATATGAATTCTTTTTATTAATTAATAATTATTGATTAATGCCTGAACAAAACATATCTGAAAGTTTAACGTAGATTTGATGGTTAATTTGTTTACTGGCAAGCATCCTTATCTTTTTGAATTCAAAAACTTTAATATAAATTATACTAGTTTTACATTTTGATTTCTGCAAGCTTAATTAAAAACAATTAAGAAAGAAACAGAAAAAAATAACATAAAATGATTGTAGTGCATTACGTCCTTGTTCCTTTCTGATTATTTTTTTTTGGGAGGGGGGGGGGATTGTTTTAGAAAGCCCAAAACTGCAGTGTGATTCTCCATAAATGTTTTCTAAATTACCTTGTATCTCATTTATCTAAGGCTATTGAAAAAGAAGTTTAGATTTAAAGTTTATATTCTACACGCAGGTTACGTTATATTTATGATAATGATTCAAAAGGAAGCACAAGTTTAGCTCTTTTTTTTTTAAAAAAGCTAACCGTTTGTAGAGCAAACCCTAAACAGAAATTAGTTATCAAAGACAGTTTAATTTTTTTTTTCATATAAATGTCATCTTCCTCTACATAGCATGGCGAGTGGAATGTTTTTATGGCATCATGTGTCTTTTAAACCTGCATGTCTAAAATTGAGAAATGCATACCCAAGCTTGTAAGTTGAGGTCGACTACAGTAGGGTAAAAGAGATCTTAGGAAGGACCGTAGACTCGAATTATTTTGATAAAATCAAAGTTATACCACTGCATTCATCTCTTATTTAGCTGATATTAGTTTAACATATCTAAAGTCAAATAACTTTACCGATATTAGGCATATCGCATCATTTTGTTTTTACATTTTTGAATTTATATTTGAATAAACAATACTGAAAGAAAAAAAATTCAATCTAAGGAAGACGGTAATTATTTTATGGAGAGTGTCTTCAGAAACCACAAAAGAATATGTTTCTGATGATACTTAAATGGTGTAGAAATTTAATTATATTTTATATCAAAATTTCAAGGGGTGTGGCTTGTATAATTTAAATGATAATTAATGAAGTGTCTTTCAGTTAATACATTTGTTATTGTTAAGTGCTCAGAATGGCACAGAAATGTTTTAATTCGCGATCGAAAGACATTTTGTACTTAACGACGATAGTAACTTAACTAAAGGAACAAGGAAGCATTCTTTGAGTATTATGATTATGAGGTGATCAAATACGGCCGGGAGTGAGGGCTTTATGGTAGATTTGATCACGCCCGATCGTATTTGATCACTTCATAATATTCAAAGAATGATTCCTTATTGCTTCCATGTATATTTATATAATTTTCAGTAATTGATCGGTTAAATATTGAAATACATTGATGAAGTCATAATGGACTATACATAACAAAATCGATTCGTTGTGTTATCTCAAAGACACTGGAAAAAGTAAATATATCCATGGTACACCAAGTTCAAAGAATTACTTCAAAGCAAAGGCCTAATAGATCAACCAGCTAGAATTTGGAATGCAGATGAGACATTTATATTTCACATCTCATATCATACGTTTAGATGGATTTAATATGGATGGCAACAAGACCAAAGCCCTACTCGGGGAGACTTAAATGTTCCTCGTATTTCCTGTGGAAAGCAACGCCTAAGTGTCATGTTCTGTGGAGTTGCTGCAGGTCAAATAATGCGACCACATTTTGTATACCCTGATGAACCAAGCCCAAAAGGATATAACCCTCCGAACGGATCTATTGAGGGGTCTAAGATAGCATATACACCTAAGGGATGGATGGATAGAAGTACATTTTCACAATTTATGGACCACTTCGACAAACATGCTGGAATTGATCGTCCGGTTGTTCTATTGTTTGATAGCGTCAGTATTGATTAGTAGGTGTTAATTATAATAAATGTTAAATCAGTAGGTCACTGCTTTTTCTGTTCAGCTTTTCATATAATATGATTTTAATGTGCGTACTACAAATACCAAAGAGTACTAGAACATTTTAGAAAAGATGGGTGAATAAGGAGTGTAAAATGCATATTTGAGGTGAGATAAGATACTGCAAAATTAAAATGTCAACAAATCTAATAATTTTTTCTTTAAATTAAATTGTAAAAAAGGTATATTCAACAAAAGATCGGTTTGTAACACTGAAGTATGTTAAGTAGAAGGGTTGATCCAAAAGTAATGTCACTCTATGTACCGTGCTTCTTACTGGAGCTGTATTGTCAAAAATGATACATCAAAATTTTCCGTATCTAAATTCTAATTTGAATTAAAATTTCTATTAAATTTTGTTGAACTCTTAATTAACAAGATATTGATGTTTTTAGTATGATATATACGTGACATTGCCGCGTCATGAATTTACGTCTTTTTTAAGGTTTGTATTTTTTAATAAATTACCATCTTCAAAATTTGAAAAAGCTCCAAACAACAAAATGTTTTGAAACAGATATAATATAGACTTCTAATTGTTTAAAAAATAAATAGGGAACACTACCGTGCATTTCAGATATCTACGCAATGCCTTTTGTCTCTAGTTCAAGGAATAAAAAGGCTGAACATGCGAATAGTGATACGACCTCTGCGCAGTTCCAATATCTAATAAAAGCATATGTCATATTAATAAATACATTGGATAGAATGAAGACATGCTCTGATGGAACGTAATGGCTAGGTTCTTGCATATTGAGCTATGTTATAAAGCTTCATTCATGACTTCTTGAAGGGACTTCGACAAACTGATCGCACATTAGTTAATTCAAAAAATGTAAAAAGAGCTTCTTGGCCAATTTATAAAGAGTACTAAATTATAATATTCTACCAGAACGCCAATGTCTACAATTGAATTCGCTCACGCTCTACATAATATATGATTTTTAGAAAAAATTATCACAATGCATTTAAAATTTAAATTTTTATTTGAAATAGATATCTCAAAACATGAATTTTTGTCACTTTAAGCCAATTTTTCACGATGTTATCGCATCTGATGAAACATTTAAACAACACATTTTCTTTGTGAATGAAATGGTTCAGTGGTTAGAGCACCAGATATAAGGGAACTGATAGAACTAGGGTTTTTCAGTTGTGGGTTCGATACAATTAAAACTGTATGATCTTTTTTCTTATCTTTAGTTAAAATATTCTAAACTGAATATAGTTAGGAATTTTCCCTTTGTAAACTTGTATTATAACATGTCAAATATACTTAAGTTAACTTATACTTAAAAAAAATAAACCAAATAGGTGTTTGCGCTACCTTATTCCCCCATCTTCTTTATCATGTAAAGACAAATAATGTGCTGTTGATATTAATGATTATTTTAATTTTATACAGGGTACAATGTTTGAATGAAATGAGCGGTTCCGAAAGCATTGTTACGAATACTGTTTTCCTCGTTAAAAAAGAAATAGGCGTGTCTTATGTAACACTTGACGTTCGATACAAAGTTTAGGACATTCCATTCAAACGAAAACTGTTTTCATTTCAATGCGCTTCATTGTATCATTAAAACCGAAGATGAGTCGCTTGCTGTAGAATAACATGTCAAAAAATATGCGTATTTCGATACGAGTAACCGGTTAATCGGTCTGAACGAATTGCGATTAACCGATTAGCATTTCTGCAATCGATTGCCATTCCTAGTATATTTATTATTGTAAAATTGAATGAAACTTTCAAATTTACATAACCAATATGATATGTTCATGTACTTATAAAAAGTGACCGTTAAATCATACATACTCGTTATTTTTCTCTACAAAGTTTCTAGCACTATATTTTTAGTCGCAAAAGCGAAATAAATGACATGTTTACTTAATATAGCTGTTTTCTTTTTTTTTTTGTATGATTTACATCCCTGACTAAGAATTAAATAAAGGCTTCACTAAGAACGTAAATGAAGGCTTCAAAGCGACGATACAAATACTTGATGGAAATAAACATCAATATTAATATAAATTGAAGCATTAAATGCTTACTTTTGGATGTCGTCTGTCCTATAATACACCAAGGTTGTGCAGACAATTTATCATACCGCGCTTACTCTATTGTTTTTATTTTAAACTCCTCCTTAAACAAAACCATTTTCCGACATATAGCCAAATCATCAATATTCTTAATTCAAACTTACTTTATCTCCTTCGAATAAACACTTACCGCCATTGATTTTATTTTTAATTATTATGTACATTTTTTTAGTTTTTTGTTTAATGAAAACTCTGTTCATGACAATTTCTCTCGATATGTGTAACGTTAATACTGTCGCATACAAAGTCGCTTAATAAATTTGATAGCTGAACTTTTCTGCATTTTTTCTTCAATTATTTTGACGGTCAATTTGCATTGTTATTATTTTATATAGTTAGTTATTACCCATTTTGGAGATACATGTACAGTGCATAGCAAAATATATTCTATCCATAATACTGATCAGTTTAATAATAATAAAAACGATGGTTTATCATTTAAGATAAGAATGATAATAAAAATATTTTAACATACACGTACTTACATTTAAAAAGGCTTTTACACTGAAATCTGAATCTGGACGTGGATCACCACACAATCAACGTACAGTTATGATTCGAAATTAAAACAAAACAAAATAGATTTATCCGAAGTTCCAACTTTATAACATCCTTTCCTATGCTACTTGTAATACAAGTATTTAAAAGCAATGCGCATTTTGAACTGCATGCATACTTTTCACAGCCTGGTAATTACGGGTACATCAAGGAAGGTAAAAAAAAAGTAGGCCTTTCGCTAAAAATAACTTTTTTAGGTCTGCTAAAAATGTGCAAGGGTTAGAAGTTCAGAATATTAAATTATCAAAGTTTGAATAACAGTCAGTCACCTTTATGGTCGAAGATGATTGTAGGAGAGGAGTTCAAGATATTAAAGCAGGGATATATTGCAATAACCTCTGATTTTAAGTTCCCATTACCGAACACTCACCTCCTATTCCAACTGCCTACCTATACATTTTATCAACCTAATGTATAATAATATCCAAAATATTTGATTGTAAGTATGTAAGAAGAAAACTTACGAGTTGAAATTAAATTGTTTTGGTGATTTCTTTTGTTGCAAAGGAAATTGGGTGTTTGTATTACTGGAGGTTACTCTACATGATTTTGTCAACAAGTTGAAAACAGATCTAACACCTGTGTAATGCGTAAACACAGAGGTTGTAAATACTCAACCGGCTTCCTTCATCATACCAATTTAAGACCCAGCTGACATATTTAATGGTGTTTCTTTATTATAACCACGATTCGATTAGTTTTCTAAGAAGCCAAGAAGAACAGAGACAATATATGGCCAAGCTGTATGTCAAGGTCTGTTTACAGTTTTAATCGGTTAGCATTTTGAATGAAATGTTGGTATATGCCCATATATGTTTGTTTGCGTCTTGTTGAGAAATAAGCTTACAATGAGGTACCAGCTACAAATGAATCCCATATTTGTAACGTGTAAATAGTGTAAAAATTAGTATCAAAAGACTGGTTTTTGTGTTAATACCCTTTTTTTTTTAATTTGTGATGATATAATTTGAAGTAATTAAACTTCCATTTTTTATATAATTATTATTGTTAATTTTTATTTCAATTACTATCTACTATCATTATCTTATATTATTATTCATTTGTATACATAACAATTCAAATTCAAATAGTGTTCATCAAACTAGTATAGACTGTCAGCCATAGCAGAAACATACTTTATTTGGAAACTCTTAAAATTAAGTGATCTATATAATTTCAAACTCACGCAAAGAATATGTGCAAATGAAATGGCCAATACCACACTTTATGTTTATGTAGCTTTATAAAGTGGATTTGTAAAGATGTTAATCATTGAATAATTGAGAATAAATAACTAAATTAAATGAAATCTTGAGTCCACTTTTAACAGGTTCTTTAAGAAATTTTACGAGCCAATACCGGAAGAGAAACAAGTACAGACAACTCTAGTACATGCGCAGCTGGTAGAATTATTATTGTCAATATCAGCAGCTGATCGGAGAAGTAAGAGAAAAGTATTTTGCATGAATGTTGCATTAGTGTTCGAGTACGGTACGATGATTGTATATTGCATAATACACCGCAATTACTGTATACTTTGTCATTCCAACCGGAAACTTGTTTAGAAACAGACTTATGTTACACGCGGTAATTCATGATTTAATTCATATTAACGGTCAGCAATTTGTTTTTCCTACTACATATATAAATATTACAATAATTGTTTGCATCATCAGAAAAAAATTGTTAAAAGCATTTTAACACCGCATGTAAATAGACATGTATACGAGCGTGTTTCCCTCGGGGCTTCACACTTTATCATCTAGGTTCCATCCCCATCTGAACTAACCGGAGGTTAATCGACCGATTGAAAACCTGAAAATTATATTCATTACTTAATTTTGAAGATATAAGTTTTAATACGCTTAAAGGTATAATAAGTTTGTAACGTGCGTTTCACATATGGACTTGAAAAAATAAAGGTATTGAAATCATTAATGCGGAATGCAAACACACACAACATTACTGTACATGTATTTTGATTAAAAAGATAAATCAAAATCATAAAATATGCAATGATAATTAGTCCCAGAATAAATTACAGTAAATATATGTTTTTATGAACATATATCTTATTCCATTTAATTATCAAATGTATAGTATAATACTCAGTAAACAGTGCTTTCCCTATATTAAGTAGAAACATTTTCAAATTTGGCGGAAGCAAACTCGTATAAACAAAGCTCATAGTAAATTAAAACCGATCATGTGGCACTTCAACTTCCGGAAAGTGTTGTATAAATATAATTAAAAGGGTAATTTCAGTATTCAGTTAAATCTAACAAAAGTCATTTTAGATGTTCCAATAAGATAAGATATTCAATCAAATCTAAATACGTTTGTACATTTAAGCATTCCAACAGCATACAATTGGATGTATGTAAATGACTTAATCTAACAAAAGAACATAGAAAAAACAAATAACAAATTAAAGTAAACAATTACATCAATCTGTTACATGTACTAAAAATTAAAAATGAACACATAATTATATGATCATAAGAATACATGTATGTACAATACAAATATAACTGAAAAGTATATGAAATATTGCTTACCTATAAAATATGACCAAGAGTTGTAACTTATATTAAGTATACGTTTTTTTTCTCGGAGCGTCTAGCAAAAGTGAAGCGCTCGGCTTTTAAACAATAATTCCTCTCGGTCAAGGTAGGGTACAAGATAGGAAATATATATTAATGTTCAGAAGAGAATGTTATTTCCCTATCGAGGGCCTCATACCCTCGATAGGGAAAGGTGTAGAGTGGACAGAACAAAAGCAGCGCTAATCGTTATCAGGATCGGCATAGACTACAGGGAACATCAAAAAGCTTTCTCAATTGATTTTCATTTGTTAGTAAATCATCTCCAATTACTCGAGGCATCGAATTGTGTCAATATAGACCTAACATTTATACTTGTCTATTTTTTTTTATTAAAATATATTTTTGCGCTTGATACATCATAAAGAGAGACTAAGTTGAGAAATATAGTAAAAATCATGTAAAGAAAAAAACTGTTCTTGAATAACTTTTAGAAAGGATATTTAATATATTAAATTTCATATCAGAGGGTCAATGAATCTTGATGATAGTAACACAAGACAGAGCACAAATGATATCAGCATGTATGGAAGCTCTGATCAGCTTTGATAACCATGAATCTTGCTTTGGTGCTAAGAATAAGGCAACCCCTCTAGTTCTAGATATGGGAAATACATATACATTGCACCCATACATGTAACATAATCTGATCCCATTCATTTATATTTCATTTTATACAACATATAAAATATTACCGGTATTTGTGTGTTGGGGTTATCATTAAACAGATCTCAATACATCCTACTATATATTTTAACATTGGTTATTATTTTGATATCTTATGTCATTTTAACATTAGTATAAGTACTAGTATTTACATTTTTTAAATAATGTAAAACCCTTAAAATGTAGGTAGAAACGGAAATTATTTTTTTCCTAACTTGCATAGAAAAACATTTTATGATAAACTAAAAACCATCAATTCCTAAGGTTAAAACCATGATTCAGTCATGATGACATAGTGTATACATGACGTTTGAAGACATTCGAAACTGAATACATGAAACCTATTTCCTAGAAAAATAAATATGAAAGTATCGGAGCGTTAAGGTTCTAATGAGAGGGAAACTTGGGAGAACAACGATGTCCTTTATAGTTTGTACTTTGACGTTGGAGACAGACACACTTGGGGCTGAAAATACCCTAAAGTCAGTAATCAGAAAACAATGCTAGACAAAGTAAATCCATTATTTCAATTGCATTAATTATGGTAAATGTTTTGTGCATTCAATTTATTTTAATGTTTCAAAACAAAATTCAAATGTTGGGTGTTAGAGTTCAAGGCTCCTGGCCACATTTATTCAGGGTGCAGGGTTTTATCCGAAGAAAAATCAACTGATGTGCAGTAATGCGCCCGAGTGAATATTTTATACTAAAAATGGGTATAACTCATCAAATTAGAGTCGATACAATATATTTAGATAAACTTATCTAACAGAGCAGTGAGAGAAAGGTAAAGGTTCAGGAGGGCAACATTCCTCTTCTGAATTTTCTCTGTATAGTGTCTGTTATTTACCATCAAACACAGTAAAACTTTTATCAATCATGCTCTGTCATTAGTCCTGCATACGAACACTTACAGAAAGACTTTAACTGCAGACCAAACACTTACATATATAACTTTATCTTTAAATTACAAGACGTCATATTTAAGATCTCTCTCTCTCTCTCTCTCTCTCTCTCTCTCTCTCTCTCTCTCTCTCTCTCTCTGTGTGTGTGTGTGTTTTACAATCTGTATTTTAAAGCAAAATACCCCATGATACGTAATACTACAACCAATACAGCCATCATTCCAATGCTACAATAAACAGGGATGTCAATCCCCATACTATGCAAAACGTCACTTCCACTTACAACTTCTGTTTCGTTTTGGCACTTTTTAAACGTTTGGGAGGAGCCACATCTGCAAAAAATATGAAAAGTGCATTTAAAATTTTTAGAAATTTTCCAGCATTCTATTTGTAAACACAACTTTATGATTCATCGCCTATAAATTATTGTCGTAAATAATCATGAAATTTAAAATTAAGAGGAAGAGGAGGGGCTCAAGTGATCGGGACCAACCTTCCCCAGGAAATAGCCTCGAACACCCTCCCCAGGCTAACACACAACATCCCCAATCCCCCCAAAAAATGTTCTGGTTCCACGAATTTTTTTATTTATTTATGTGAGAATTATCTCTCTTTTTAAAGGCTGCTTGGTTCTTTACATAACTACCTAAACAATTTGTTTCATATGTAATGGTGTTGTATCCTGAAACGTGCATGTTGAGATGATGGAAAGATAATAAGGTTTTTATTTTATTTTTCATAGTTAAAAAACATGTAACATTGAGTTATTTCAATTTATTTTTCAGACGGTATCATAAACTTTCAAAGAATATTGTTGTAAACATTTACAACACACTTCGCGTATGTTATGTACAATGAAATAATAAAATGATAATTTATAATGAAATAAAAAAATATAATAAAATAAATTATTCACATACAAAAAAAGGTTATTAACATGAAACCTATTTATGTTAACATGCGAGATAATAATGTAAACAGCGACTTATTTATGTCAGCATGGGAGTTATTCATCATTATGTTAACATGTGAGATATGTATGTAAGCATGCAAATATTATGCAAACTCATTACTTATGAATTATTTATGAAAAAATGAAACATAAATTATGTCTACATAATTTTCTTTCACATACGAATTGTTTATTCTAATGCTGCATTTCAACATACATGCATATGTAGTTATATCGTATGCCGACGTAAGAAAGTTGCATGTTGACATAAATAAGTTGAATGTTAACCTAGTTATCTCGCGGGTTGACATAAATATCTTGCATGTAAATATATCTATTTTGCATCTTGCATTTGTTTGTTGTCAGGAACTTGCTTCGTAAATATTTCAGGTTTTAAAACAGATTTTCAAAATATTAATAACTTGCATGTCAACAAATAACTATATTGAATGCAAATATAGCTACATGTATCTTTTTGCCATATTACCACAGGATTGTCAAGTGTTTTTTACCACAAACATGAGCTTTTAAAATTTGAATTATTTCCTTTAATAAATTAATCCCTTTTAAGGAAAAAACAAGTCACAAGAAAGAGAATGGGATAACAATAATTTAGGAATTATACTTTGCATTACTATTTTAAGATTAAAACCACAAAATACTCAGTATATTACCTGAAAGGCTCAATGTCTCCAAACAACAAGGTCACAATGGCTGCAAATGGATAGTACAGGAAAGATAGATATTTAGCCCAGGCAAACCAGCTAGGAAAATGAGTGTTGAAAAATCCACCTAAAACATAAAGTCAAACTAAAGCATCTTTTCGTACTCTTAAAATGGTGTTTTGGGATCATGGATTATATATAAAATTCAAGTTCCGTTGTGGTAGGTATGTGATGCGTGTTACATATCATTAACGCGAATCATTTTGTCACAGGACAAATACCTAATATGAGGAATAGGACCATTATTGTGTTCACGGTTGTTATGCTGTATTTGAACTTTGGAACGCAAGCACCAATAATATATCCAATGCTCTGAAATTAGAAGACGTGATTCAGATTTATATGCAAACATGATATTGCGTTACTCTGCATATTTATGTTTTATCTCAACCTAAATTTCAACTTAATATATTGCTGGAAATTGATTTCTGGGATGTTTGAAGAAGTTTTCGTTGAATAAGGTTATTTTCGTAACTGCATTCTAAGCACATCTGTCAATACAACATGCAAAACGATAACCTTACTCACCTGGTTAGTAAAACAATTTAGAAGGTTGATCCCGATGTACATTGCAAATGTTATTGGTCCTCCTATCCCAGCCATCCAGTACATGGCAGAAAGTTGAACTATAGGGACTATGATGAGCATTGGCAGTTCACTGACCATCTTGGCTATGTAGTACGCGGACAATCGGTATGCCCCTGCTTTCCTCTCCTTAACCACCACTTCGCGTTCTCCTATAACTGTTTCAAGATGTTTATTTATATGAGTCGGAATTTTGAAGAATTTCATTGGTTATTCATGTCATTTTTTTATTTCTAAAATAATTTTGTTTTCAAAGATTGACATGGTATTATGAAAGTTACAAACAAAATTTTTTTTAAGAAAGGAATTATCACAGGATAAAGTTCTACCATTCAGTCAACTGAATGTTAACTGAAAGGTCTGGAAAGTTGACTGAATGGCATAGCTTCATCCTGTGTATCAATTTATGTGATAATTCATACTTTAAACATTTGGAAAAAAACGGATATTGGAAAATTGGATAAAGAATAATGCTAATATATTCTAATGGTGTAGTCATATTAGTATCTTAAATGGTAATACTTACAACTAGTCACAGAGTCTGTCACCATAGCAAATCCCCAAAATACTAAAGGAAAGAAAACCTGCCAAGTAAAAAAATTGGGTTTTTTTCTTAATCAAATAAATGAACACTGACCAAACTTACTTGAAATCGAAATAGGACTAGATTTTCTATACATGTATATGAAATGGTAAAATATATGCATCCCTCCCCTCCCCTCCCCGTTGTAAACAATTTTTAAATTGTATCTTATCAAACTCAAATCTTTAACATTGTTCAGAGGACATCTCTCATTAATCTTATCATAGTCATCATTCATTGTCTTATGGCTGTCTATCTAAGACGTCACCAAAATTAGCTAATTCCCGTTATTTTGCAAACAAATGGGTTAATTAGACAATCTTCATGAAGTCATGTCTACATAATGACGTCACTGGTATGAAAACGTTTAATATAAATAAATACATAATTTCAATATGAGATTAACTATCTTTAATATAATTGTTAAAGCTCTCTATGGACCTTTAACATGGAGGGCAAGAATTGCATAATACCGCATATAGTCCTTTATGTCCCATAATTCTCTCTAAAAGGATGTTACTTACGGCCCCCATTCTGTCGCGAAGCGTCTCAATTGTGTCGGGTATCTGATAATACAAAACACAATACGCAATAGCAACGATTGTCGCATGCGCCAGGACGCAGTCGTCAAAAATCCGCCATCTTGATTGTTTGGCATTTCGCCAAGAAAGCAATTTGAACTGTGTCCAAAACGAGGTCGGCCATTTCTTGTTGTGCGAGGGTCCTGTCGTTTCCACTCTTGCTTGAACACCTTTTTCCAAAGAGGAAATATCCAACACTATTTCGGATGTACATGTATCTAGCAAGAAAAAAAATATTTTGGTGAAATATAACTTTAACCATTACATATATTGGACTTCAAGCTATACCCGGTATATTTAATGTTTTATTAAGTTTTATTTAACCTAATGCATGTTCCTGTAAATGCCTACCTGTTTCGTAGTAACCAAGACCCAACACGGAATTCTGGGTATTTTCATCTCCTTCTTTACTGTGAATACCGTTAACTACGCCATTACCTATACAGTTTTCCTTCTCCGTGTTTTGTCTAAATGTGTAAATAAATTTACAGTTGAATATTGAACAGTTAAGTTTTCATTACTCTATCGTTAAAACTTCTTCTTTAATAACTAGTGATAAAAACGAATAATTTTCGATATTCTTGACAGTAAATATTTAAAAACAATACTTTAATATTACATTTTGCCTTTCCATGTCGATGCTTTAATGATTTTATTGATTACTTCTCCGTCTGTTGTAAGTAATTCTACTGTAAAAAAAAAAATAAAAATTAAAATCAAAGATACTGGTTGTTTCAAAAGCAAAAATACTCAGTAACTTTAAATTCTTAGAACATCTTATGATAAACAGTCATGCTTATTTTAAAAATAACGCATATCATGTCATAGCAATATTTCAAAATAGTTTATCATTTTATAATTTTGGAACTGAACTATAAATGATCAGAGGAGAAAAGCAATCAAAGAATATGTAACGAAGCTATTGCTTAACATACACAGAATATCAGATGGATTATATTGGCCTGGAAAGTCAAGGCCGAGGTCACTAAAGTATTTCAATGCCATTTGCGCACCCCCAAAGTAGGCTGCCTGTAATATAAAACCAATCTATATTAAATTAGTTATAATCAAATGTTTAGCACAATTTTACTGAAAATGGGTTTTGATACTTTTAATGTAATCTTTCGACATTGAAAAATCTATTAAAAACTTGAAAATTACATTAAACATTCAATTTTTATTGAGAGAGGGAATTTATACTGGACTGTGTCTTTTGTAACGTGTTTATCAATAAAATGTGTTTTCATGACAACCAATCATATTAGAAATAATACTCACGTGACCCCTGACAAGTAAGAGTAGTGTAGAAAACATGTGGAAGATTTGACTGGAAGGCTGGTGTATGGTAATCAGCAAAGTCTTGTTGTACTGAGAGGCAAAGTCCTTCAGTTCTTCCATCAGCACGTGAGCAGTGCTAGAATCAAGACCGGAAGTGGGCTCCTGAAAACCGGAAATCAGTTAATATGTTTAATAGAGCTCACCTTTTTCCGACATTCCGACACTTATTGAACAATGTCTTAAACCTGCAGCGGGTCGCTTCTTAGTACTATTAGTTTTCATAAATATAATACATTGTGAGCTCTACCCATTCAAAGATATCAGATTTTCTTACCTTTTTTAGAGAATTGAAAAAATTGAACCATGATATCAATACATGTACATCCGACGTATTTTACCAATTGTTAACCTAGCATTCACAAAAGTGCCGAGCTGTGCCAAGTTGTGTGAAGGAGCCAATCAAAACAGAGCATGAAGTAATACATGAAGCTGACAAAAAAAATTGTGATTTCGCAAAACGACTCAGCGTTTGGGTCTACGATGATGTTTTTCTATTCTTTTATTTGGGTTTTTTATTATTTCTTGGTGGAAGTGAGTGGTTATAATACGTATATTTAGAAAGAGGGGCTGGGTTTGTGGATATGTCTTTTTCAAAATAATTAATTTTCCGCCAAATATCCGACATGATTTTTTTTAAAATCCCTTAGAAAATAAGATTCATCTCTGTGTGAAAGACGTTTCATTGAGTTCCTTGACATCAGTCTCCAAAGCGAAAAACGTGCTTTACTGTAATTTTATAAATCAAAAATGGAAGCTTACGGTCCAAAATACCCATTTCAAAAATGGGCAACTTTTGCTTAAATCACAAAATATAGAATGTTTAGAATACACAACAGTATCGATATCAAGATGTATTGTTCAAGTAATCCATTAATTACCGGTTAGCGGGTATATGATATTTGTAAGGATACGTACATCAATTAACATAATGTTAGGATCTGTGAGAAGTTCACACGCTATGTTAGCTCGCTTTTTCTCTCCTCCACTCAATCCACGATGCATGTAGTCACCAATAACTATAAATAAGTAATTTCATACAATATGATAATAGTACGACGTATATTTATTAGAAAGATTAGTATGAAATGTCGCCAAAACTTTTTTTTAAATATAAAACGTACATACATATACATAGGTAAAACCAATACAAAGACCATTAAAATTGTCTTACTTGTGTCTAGACAATTTCTTAAATGAAGCGCATCTACAATTTCATCGATTCGCGCCATTTTGTCTGCTTTTGACACGTGATCAGGAATTCGAATCATTGCGGTAAACTTTGAGTCGCATGAAAAAAAAACAAGGAATCACCTCTTAAATCTACACAAAATCATTCATCATTCATTTATGTTACATCTTTGAAATACATGTACATGCATTGTATGAAACGAAATACGACGCCAAATAACTTACGTATAATGTCTCCCTCAGAGTGAGTTTTGTCAAAAAAAATGTCACTCTGTATTACGTAAGCAAGTTTTCGCTTTTGTAACTTTGTAAAAGGCTTTCCATTCACAGTTACAGTTCCTGATGACATTGGAAGATCCTCTGCCAGAATGTTGAGGAGAGATGTTTTTCCCGAACCTTGGATGTAATGACATTTATTTCAACATTTTTGTATACAGTTTAATCCCTAGAATGCATGGTGGCTTAAATACACCCTCGACCCTAAATAAGACCCCCCCCCCCCCCCAAAAAAAAAACACAATTTGCAAGTATTAGCCCCAACGAATCTAAATAATTTAACACTGTAATATTCTTCCGATTTAAACTTTTGGGACAAAAATGTACACATTTTGTACATGCATGTAATTTTGTGACACGAAATGTCGTCTACACCAGTTACAATGTAGGTACTTTGATGCAGTTTGCATTGTCTAAAACATCAAAACCACTTCTAACGTTTGTTTGAATTATCAGTGTATTACTAATACATTTACCAATTGCTAAATACTTATACTACAAAATTCTACATAACGAATTAATAACTCGCAATAACGAAATCTTTTCTCGTAAAAACGAGATGATTTACTAATAATAACCAGATTTTTTCTCGATATAACGAGATTAACAACTTGAGATATTTTCTTGTAATAGCGAAATAATTAACTCGTAATAACATAACGTGATCTTTATGTCGTAAGTACGATATCTTTTCTCGCTATTACGAGATAAACATACTTTTCTATATGACCCTATTCGTCTTTCGTATGTACGTGAAAACCCCTTTTAAAAGTTTTGAAACAGTTCCTACATGTGTTGTAAATCATTAATTATTTATAGTTTATCATTTAGAAACTTTTAGATTCTCACCTGAGGGACCCATGATCGCCAAAATCTGTCCACTTTTGGCTTCTCCATTGATGTTTGTGAGAATAGCCTTTTCTTTTAAAGTCAGGTTAATGTCAGTGAAAGTTAGAAAAGTGTCCCTCGCTTTCGTTTTCATTCCGACTGAAAAGAATATACTTTATCTAAAAACTCAAAAACGTGATTCAATAACCCTTAAGGTTATAACAACATACAAAATGATATATAGCATCAAACATTGATTTGAATGTCGGATGTCCAGTTCAGTGCTCTCATAATTAATTAAAATTTTATTTCGAGTTACAGTGTGACTTCAAATTTAATATATACGGCTAAATTCGTGTGCATTGAAAAAAAAAATTCAGACTAAATATGCAAAGGCAGGAACTTGCATGCTTATTATACATGTATTTTGTATGCGAGAAATACAATCGTTGATCGAAAAATAATGTCAGGCAAATCACAGTTAGCCCAACCTTACACACTCTCCACTAACGTGTGGAGTCCTAGTTAACCCAACCTTACACACTCTCCACTAACGTGTGGAGTCCTAGTTAGCCCAACCTTACACACTCTCCACTAACGTGTGGAGTCCTAGTTAACCCAACCTTACACACTCTCCACTAACGTGTGGAGTCCTAGTTAACCCAACCTTACACACTCTCCACTAACGTGTGGAGTCCTAGTTAACCCAACCTTACACACTCTCCACTAACGTGTGGAGTCCTAGTTAACCCAACCTTACACACTCTCCACTAACGTGTGGAGTCCTAGTTAACCCAACCTTACACACTCTCCACTAACGTGTGGAGTCCTAGTTAGCCCAACCTTACACACTCTCCACTAACGTGTGGAGTCCTAGTTAACCCAACCTTACACACTCTCCACTAACGTGTGGAGTCCTAGTTAACCCAACCTTACACACTCTCCACTAACGTGTGGAGTCTGTCACAGTTAGCCCAACCTGACATTACTTTTGGATCAACTCTCATACGTGTTTGTACAAAGACCGCACGCTGTGGCATAAAGAACAATTATGCAGAGGAAATGAACTTATTATAGGCATACAACGCACGCACATGTAGTGTTTATTACTTTTTTGGCACAAAACAACGATATATTACAAAATACAGTTAACAATGCACAAGGAAAAAAGTAGACTTGGCTAAAATATTTTAAAATCTTTGGTAAGTACATTCCATAAAATGCTATTATGTTTTATTATACTTTCATTTTAAATACTAATACCGACATCTGATTGGTTAAGACACAGTTGACAATCCGTTCTATTACCCTCAGCGTTAGCAACACACTTAGCAATGGGTAACACAACGAATTGTTACATGCGCGTAAATTATGCGCGTACGGTTCGGCGTTGAATTCACATCATTTCTATATAAAAGCAGTAAAAAAATTCTATAATATTAAGACATTCAGTATAATAAAATAAATAGTACCTGTTTGGGAGGATAACAGTTGAAATTGACACCCCTCGAAAACCATTGTCAACGTCCGCTTCGCGTCGGTGGACAATGGTTTCCTTGGGGTGTCAATTTTCACTTTTACCCTCCCAAACAGGCACTATTTATATATTGCAACATCTATTTAAAACTTTTTATAACGTGTAGATTTATCCCAGCACAAACTTGTCCAATGTTTACGAAAGTTTGGTGGCCGTCCCCGTTAACTCAAATTTTAATCAAAACACAATCTAAACAAAGAAGGATATTTCCTATTCATTGTAGTTTTTGGTATCCTGTATGAGTAAGCTGAAAATCTGTTTTGGTTGCAAGTAAGAAATTGTAAAGTTTGAATATGTTAATAAATTCAATACATCAAATAACGGTAATCTACATGTATTAAGTTAATTAGAATTAATTTGTCTAATAAATTATGTCTAGTAGTGTCAATTACACATTTTTTTAAAAATTGGCATCTATGAGAACAAAAACATTTTTGAAAAGAACGATAGATAGTTTTAAGAGCTAGGGCTCGATTGTCGCTGTCATTTTTAGACTGTAAAGATTTCTTTTTTAAGAAGAGCTCTATGTAAAAAGGAGTGTAGGAGTATTTCCAAATTTAAAAGGTAAAATAATCATATGATTTTTTTTTATTAATTAATAATTATTAATTAATGCCTGAACAAAACATATCTGAAAGTTTAACGTAGATTTGATGGTTAATTTGTTTACTGGCAAGCATCCTTATCTTTTTGAATTCAAAAACTTTAATATAAATTGTACTAGTTTTACATTTTGATTTCTGCAAGCTTAAAAACAATTAAGAAAGAAACAGAAAAAAATAACATAAAATGATTGTAGTGCATTACCTGCATGTAATACTCCTTGTTCCTTTCTGATGAATTTTTTTTTTTTTGGGGGGGGGGGTTGTTTTAGAAAGCCCAAGACTGCAGTGTGATTCTCCATAAATGTTTTCTAAATTACCTTGTATCTCATTTATCTACGGTTATTGAAAAAGAAGTTTAGATTTAAAGTTTACATTCTACAAGCAGGTTACGTTATATTTATAATAATTATTCAAAAGGAAGCACAAGTTTAGCTTTCTTTTTTTTTTAAGCTTACCGTTTTTAGAGCAAACCCTAAACAGAAATTAGTTATCAAAGACAGTTTAATTTTTTTTCATATAAATGTCATCTTCCTCTACATAGCATGGCGAGTGAAATATTTTTATGGCATCATGTGTCTTTTAAACCTGCATGTCTAAAATTGAGAAATGCATAGTACCCAAGCTTGTAAGCTGTGGTCAACTATAGTAGGGTAAAAGAGATCTTAGGGAGGACCGTAGACTCGAATTATTTTGATAAAATCAAAGTTATACCACTGCATTCATCTCTTATTTAGCTGATATTAGTTAAACATATCTAAAGTCAAATAACTTTAGATATATTTTTTTTTTAATTTATATTTGAATAAACAATACTGAAAGAAAAAAAATTCAATCCAAGGAAGACGGTAATCATTTCATGGAAAGTGTCTTCAGAAACCACAAATGAAAGAATATGTTTCTTATGATACTTAAATGGTGTAGAAAATTAATTATATTTTATATCAAAATTTCAAGGGGTGTGGCTTGTATAATTTTAATGATAATTAATGAAGTGTCTTTCAGTTAATACATTTGTTATTGTTAAGTGCTCAGATTGTCACAAAAATGATTTGATTCGCGATCGAAAGACATTTTGTACTTAACGACGATAGTAACTTATCTAAAGGAACTAGGAAGCATTCTTTGAGTATTATAATTATGAGGTGATCAAATACGGCCGGGAGTGATCAAATCCAATAAAACCCGAAGGGCTTTATGGTAGATTTGATCACGCCCGATCGTATTTGATCACTTCATAATATTCAAAGAATGATTCCTTATTGCTTCCATGTATATTTATATAATTTTCAGTAATTGATCGGTTAAATATTGAAATACAGAAATACATTGATGAAGTCATAATGGACTATACATAACAAAATCTATTCGTTGTGTTATCTCAAAGACACTGGAAAAAGTAAATATATCCATGGTATACCAAGTTCAAAGAATTACTTCAAAGCAAAGGCCTAATAGATCAACCAGCTAGAATTTGGAATGCAGATGAGACATTTATATTTCACATCTCATATCATACGTTTAGATGGATTTAATATGGATGGCAACAAGACCAAAGCCCTACTCGGGGAGACAAATATTCCTCGTATTTCCTGTGGAAAGCAACGCCTAAATGTCATGTTCTGTGGAGTTGCTGCAGGTCAAATAATGCGACCACATTTTGTATACCCTGATGAACCAAGCCCAAAAGGATATAACCCTCCGAACGGATCTATTGAGGGGTCTCAGATAGCATATACACCTAAGGGATGGATGGATAGAAGTACATTTTCACAATTTATGGACCACTTCGACAAACATGCTGGAATTGAACGTCCGGTTGTTTGATAGCGTCAATATTGATTAGTAGGTGTTAATTATAATAAATGTTAAAACAGTAGGTCACTGCCTTTTCTGTTCAGCTTTTTATATAATATGATTTTAATGTGCGTACTACAAATACCAAAGAGTACTAGAACATTTTAGAAAAGATTGGTGAATAAGGAGTGTAAAATGCATATATGAGGTGAGATAAGATACTGCAAAATTAAAATGTCAACAAATCTAATAATTTTTTCTTTAAATTAAATTGTAAAAAAATGTATATTCAACAAAAGATCGGTTTGTAACACTGAAGTATGTTAAGTTGAAGGGTTGATCCAAAAGTAATGTCACTCTATGTACCGTGCTTCTTACTGGAGCTGTATTGTCAAAAATGATACATCAAAATTTTCCGTATCTAAATTCTAATTTGAATTAAAATTTCTATTAAATTTTGTTGAACTCTTAATTAACAAGATATTGATGTTTTTAGTATGATATATACGTGACAACGCCGCGTCATGAATTTACGTCCTTTTTTTAAGGTTTGTATTTTTTAATAAATTACAAGCTTCAAAATTTGAAAAAGCTCCAAACAACAGAATGTTTTGAAACAGATATAATATAGTCTTCTAATTGTTTAAAAAAAAAAATAGGGAACACTACCGTGCATTTCAGATATCTACGCAATGCCTTTTGTCTCTAGTTCAAGGAATAAAAAGGCTGAACATGCGAATAGTGATACGACATCTACGCAGTTCCAATATCTAATAAAAGCATATGTCATATTAATAAATACATTGGATAGAATGAAGACATGCTCTGAAGGAACGTAATGGCTAGGTTCTTGCATATTGAGCTATATTATAAAGCTTCATTCATTACATCTGTATAAATTGGCCAATTTATACAGAGTACTAAATTATGAAATTCTACCAGAACGCCAATGTATACAATTGAATTCGCTCACGCTTTACATAATATATGATTTTTAGAAAAAATTATCACAATGCATTTAAAATTTAAATTTTGATTTGAAATAGATATCTCAAAACATGAATTTTTGTCACTTTACGCCAATTTTTCACGATGTTATCGCATCTGATGAAACATTTAAACAACACATTTTCTTTGTGAATGAAATGGTTCAGTGGTTAGAGCACCAGACATAAGGGAACTTATAGAACTAGGGTTTTTCAGTTGTGGGTTCGATACCATTAAAACTGTATGATCTTTTTTCTTATCTTTAGTTAAAATATTCTAAACTGAATATAGTTAGGAATTTTCCCTTTGTAAACTTGTATTATAACATGTCAAATATACTTAATTTAACTTATACTTTAAAAAAATAATTTTGAAATTGTATTTTACGACTAAACCAAATAGGTGTTTGCGCTACCTTATTCCCCCATCTTCTTTATCATGTAAAGACAAATTATGTGCTGTTGATATTAATGATTATTTTAATTTTATACAGGGTACAATGTTTGAATGAAATGAGCGGTTCCGAAAGCATTGTTACGAATACTGTTTTCCTCGTTAAAAAAGAAATAGGCGTGTCTTATGTAACACTTGACGTTCGATACAAAGTTTAGGACATTTCATTCAAACGAAAACTGTTTCCATTTCAATGCGCTTCATTGTATCATTAAAACTGAAGATGAGTCGCTTGCTGTAGAATAACATGTCAAAAAATATGCGTATTTCGATACGAGTAACCGGTTAATCGGTCTGAACGAATTGCGATTAACCGATTAGCATTTCTGCAATCGATTGCCATTCCTAGTATATTTATTATTGTAAGATTGAATGAAACTTTCAAATTTACATAACCAATATGATATGTTCATGTACTTATAAAAAGTGACCGTTAAATCATACATACTCGTTATTTTTCTCTACAAAGTTTCTAGCACTATATTTTTAGTCGCAAAAGCGAAATAAATAACATGTTTACTTAATCTAGCTGTTTTCTTTTTTTTGTATGATTTATATCCCTGACTAAGAATTAAATAAAGGCTTCACTAAGAACGTAAATGAAGGCTTTAAAGCGACGATACAAATACTTGATAGAAATAAACATCAATATTAATATAAATTGAAGCATTAAATGCTTACTTTGGATGTCGTCTGTCCTATAACACACCAAGGTTGTGCAGACAATTTATCATACCGCGCTTACTCTATTGTTTTTATTTTAAACTCCTCCTTAAACAAAACCATTTTCCAACATATAGCCAAATCATCAATATTCTTAATTCATACTTACTTTATCTCCTTCGAATAAACACTTACCACCATTGATTTATTTTCAATTATTATGTACATTTTTTAGTTTTTTGTTTAATGAAAACTCTGTTCATAACAATTTTTCTCGATATGTGTAACGTTAATACTTTCGCATACAAAGTCGCTCAATAAATTTGATAGCTGGACTTTTCTGCATTTTTTCTTCAATTATTTTGACGGTGTAATAATACTTGATATGCAGTTGGAAACGCTGCTACAACCGTTGCAAATTGTTTTTGCGCAACATTTTGTTAACGTCTCTTCTTGACAATACTGAAATATTCGCCCAATCTTGCTGGGTAAATCTTTTTATTTGGATTATTTCTTGACGGCCATGGAGTCAATTTGCATTATTATTATTTTATAGAGTTTGTTGTTACCAAATTTGGAGATACATGTACAGTGCATAGCAAAATATATTCTATGCATAATACTGATCAGTTCAATAATAATAAAAACGATGTTTAATAACTTTTAAGACCAGAATAATAAAAGATTTTAACATACATGTACTTACATTTAAAAAGGCTTTTACACTGAAATCTGAATCTGGCCGTGGATCGCCACAAAATCAACGTACTGTAATGATTCGAAATTAAAACAAAACAAAAAAGATTTATCCGAAGTTCCAACTTTATAACATCCTTTCCAATGCTACTTGTAATACAAGTATTTAAAAGCAATGCGCATTTTGAACTGCATGCATACTTTTCACAGCCTGGTAATCACAGGTGCATTAAGGACGGTAATAAATGCAGGCCTTTAGCTAGAAACAACTTTTTTACGTATGCTAAGAATGTGAAAGGGTTAGAATATCAGATTATTGAATTATCAAAGTTTGAATAACAGTCCATCACCTTTATGTTGAAAGATAATTGTCGGAGAGGAGGTCAAGATATTAAAGCTGGGATATATTGCAATAACCTAGCTCTGACTTAAAGTTCCCATTACCGAACACTCACCTCCTATTCCAAGTGCCTACCTATACATTTTATCAACCTAATGTATAATATTATCCAAAATATTTGATTGTTAGTATGTAATAAGAAAACATACGAGTTAAAATGAAATTGTTTTGTTTGGTTATACTCTTTGTGACAAAGAAAATTGAGTTTTGGTATTATTGGAGGTTACCCTACATTATTATGAAAAAAGGTATATAACACCTCTGTACTGCGTAAACACAGAGGTTGTAAATACTCAATCGGCTTCGTTCATCATACAAATTTGAGATCCAGCTGACAGATTTAATGGTGTTTCTTTAATATAACCACGATTCGATTAATTTTCTAAGAAGCCAAGAAGAGGTACCAGCTACAAATGAATCCCATATTTGTAACGTTTAAATAGTGTAAAAATTAGTATCAAAAGACTGGTTTTTGTTTATACTTAATGTATTGTAGTGAACATATTTCAATTCATAATGAATGTTTATCAATATTTTAAATTGAATGGACATATTTGTAAAAAAAAAAAAAAGTTTTTAAATGTATAAAACTGTTTTATTCTTTTTATTTAAAAATACTAATTCCCTGTATAGATTGTTTCAATTTTTTAATAACTTAAGATATAATTGAGAATCATTGTTATCAGTTCATAAATTATATTCATTTTCTTATGAATTTGATAGAATTTTTTGGGCAGCATAAAATATTAATTCTTAATTTCAAAAATATTGCAGCCATTCTCAACTCTAATAGAAATTGAAAATAGGAGGGGGGTTTATTATTTCGCGGCCATAACATATTGAGCCTCCTCTCAAATAGCAAAGGAAAATCAAAGGGGAGGGAGGGGGGGGGGTCAATATATCCCGGTCATAATAAAATGAACAAAGGTTCAATGTTTTTATGGGGGTTCAGAATTTTGCAGCGACATTTTGAACCTGGGTTCAATATTTCGCGGGATTTAAAGTATTATATGACACCAGTATTAATCAAAATCAGCTTTATAAAGGGGCTTTGTAAACACGTTTCTTATTGAATAAATGAGAATAAATAATTAAATAAATGAAATCTCGATCCACTCTTAACAGGTTCTTTGAGAAATTTCAGAAGCCAATACCGGAAGAGAAACACGTAAAGACAACTTTAGTACATGATTGCGCAGCTGGTAGAATTATAATTGTCAACATCATGATCAGCACCTGATAGGAGAAGTTAGAGAAAAGTATTTTGCATGAATGTTGCATTAGTGTTTAAGTACGTTACAATGATTGTATACTGTATAAAACATTGCAATAATACATAGTCAATCCCACTGGAAACTTGTTTAGACAAAAACAGACTCTATCCGTGTGGCAGGCGGTAATTCATAATTTTAATTCATATTAACGATGAACAATTTGTTTTTCCTAATACACACACACAGATATATATATATATATATATATATATATATATATATATATATATATATATATATATATATATATATATATATATATATATATATATTACAGTAATTGTCTGGATCAACCGACTAAATTTGTTAAAACATCTCAACACCCCATGTAAATAGACATGTATACGAGCGTGTTTCCCTCGCGGCTTCACACTTATCATCTAGGTTCCCCCTCCCATTTGAACTGACCCGAGGTTAACCGACCGATTGAAAACTTTAAAACTATATTTATTACTTAATTTCTAAGATAAAAGTTTTAATAAGCTTTTAAGGTATAATAATTTTGTAACGTGGACTTTGCGTTTCACATATGAACTTGAAATAAACAAAGGTATTGAAATCATAAATGCGAAATGCAAACACACACAACATTGCTGTACATGTATTTTAATTAAAAAGGTAAATCAAAATCATAAAATATGCAATGATAATAAGTCCCAGAATAAATTACAGTAAATATATGTATTATTAACATATATCTTATTCCATTTAATTATTAAATGTATAGTATAGATACTCAGTAAACAATACTTTCCCTATATTAAGTAGAAACTTTAACAAATTTGGCGGAAGCAAAATCATGTAAACAAAGCACATAGTAAATTAGATCCGATCATGTGGCACTTAAACTTCTGGAAAGTGTTGTATAAAAATAATAAAAAGGGTAATTTCAGTATTCAGTTAAATCTAGCAAAAGTCATTTTAGATGTTCAAATAAGATAAGATATTTGTTCAAATCTAAATACGTTTGTACATTTAAGCATTCCAACAGCATACAATTGGATGTATGAAAATGACTTAATATAACAAGAACAAAGAAAAAAATGACATAGTAAACAATTACATCAATCTGTTACATGTACTTAAAATTAAAAATGAACACATAATTATATGATCATAAAAATACATGTATGTACAATACAAATATAACTGAAAAGTATATAAAATATTGCCTACCTATGAAATATGACCAAGAGTTGTAATTAATATTAAAGGGGCATGATCACGATTTTGGTAAAAAGAAATTCAATTTTAATGTTTACGATGCTTCCGTAAGGCATTTTTAACATGTAACCAAAATTTGAGTGTCATTTGTTGAATTATAAGCGAGTTAGAGCTTAAAATTCTTCGCTATGTAAACAAAGCTTTTGTTTATATTTCGAATGTTGAAGTGAAAATTACAGATAGTCTGATCAAATCAAATGCATGCGTTAAACATTAGGAACTGTTTATTTATGCTTAAAATGAATAAGAAGATAGACAAATCAGCTTGAAAAAGATTTTTACTGGTATATTGAACCTATGTAAACAAAAACAGGGCACGAGCCTTGTTTACATGACGAAGAATTGTGAGCCCTGTATCTTGCTTAAAACTCATCGACTGGCACCCAAATTTCATTTGATCATTAAAAATACATTCCTAAAGAATTGTAAATAATAAAAACAGAAAAATGAAATTTTACCAAAATCGTGACCATGCCCCTTTAAGCATACGTCTTTTATTCTCGAAGCATCCAACAAAAGTGAAGCGCTTGGCTTTTAAACAATAATTCCTCTTGGTCAAGGTAGGGTACAAGATAGGTAATATAAAATAATGCTAAGAAGAGAATATATTTTCCCTATCGAGGGTCTCATACCCGAAATGAGGGGTGTAGAGTGGAAAGAACAAAAGCAGTGCTAATCCGTAATCTGGACCGCCACTGAGTACAGGGAACATCAAAAAGCTTTCTCGGTTGATTTTCATTTGAATGCGAAAATGTTTTTTGTTAGTAAATCATCTCAAATTACTCGTGGCATAGAATTGTGTTAATATGATCCTAACATTCATACGTGTCAAATTTAAAAAAAATATGCTTGACACAAGTTACACAGAGAATTAGTTAAGAAATATAGTAAAACTCATGTAAAGAAAAAATACTGTTCTTGAATAAATCTCAGGAAAGATACTTGATATGATATATTTAAGCTTATATCAGATGGTCAGTGAGACTTGATGATAGTAACACATGACAACACAAATGATATCAGCATGTAATGGAGCTCTGATCAGCTTTGATAATCATAAATCTTGCTTTGATGCTAAGAATAAGGCCACCCTCTAGTTCTAGATATGGGAAAGACATATGTATTGCACCCATACACGTAACATAATCGGATTCCATTCATTTATATTTCTTTTTATACAACATATAAAATATTATTGGTGTGTTTGGGTTATCATAAAAAAGATCCCAATACATAATTCTATACATTTTACCATTGATTATCATTTTAATATCTTATGTCAATTAAAATGTTGATTATTATTTTAATATCTTATGTCATTTAAACATTAGTATAAGCATTAACATTTTTTAAATAATGGAAAACCCTTAAAATGTAGGTAGAAACGGAAATTAATTTTTTCCTAACTTGTATAGAAAACCATTTTATGATAAACTAAAAACCATCAGTTCCTTAGGTTAGAACCATGATTCAATCATGATGACATAGTATATACATGACGTTTGAAGACCTTCGAAACTGAATGCATGAAACCTATTTCCTAGAAAAATAAATATTAAAATATCGGAGCGTTAAGGTTCTAATTTTATTGTTTTATAGAAAAGGACAGAAGAAACTTGGGAGAACAACAATGTCCTTTATAGTTTGTACTTTGACGTTGGAGACAGAAACACTCAAGGGGCTGAAAATACCCTAAAGTCAGTAATCAGAAAAGAAGGATAGACAAAGTAAACCATTATGTTGTTATCTCTTTTAATTGCATTAATTATGGTAAATGTTTTGTGCATTCAATTTATTTTAATATTACAAAACAAAAATCAAATGTTGCATGCTAGATTTCAAGGCTCCTAGGCACAATTACTCAGGATGCAGGGTTTTATCCGAAGAAAAATCAACTGATGTGCAGTAGTGCGCCCGAGTAAATATTTAATACTAAAAATTGGTATAACTCATCAAATTAGAGTTGATACAATTTATTTAGATAAACTTACCTAACAGAGCAATGGAAGAAAGGTAAAGGTTCAGGAGTGCAACATTCCTCTTCTGAATTTTCTCTGTACAGTGTCTGTTATTTACCATCAAACACAGTAAAACTTTCATCAATCATGCTCTGTTATTAGTCCTGCATATGAACATTTACAGAAAGACTTAAACTGCAGACCAAAAACTTACATATATAACTTTATCCTTAAATTACAAGACGTCACATTTAAGACCTCTCTCTCTCATTCTCTCTCTCTCTCTCTCTCTCTCTCTCTCTGTGTGTGTTTTACAATCTGTATTTTAAAGCAAAATACCCCATGATACGTAATACTACAACCAATACAGCCATCATTCCAATGCTACAATAAACAGGGATGTCAATCCCCATACTATGCAAAACGTCACTTCCGGTTACAAGTTCTGTTTCATTTTGGCACTGTTTGAACGTTTGGGAAGAGCCACAACTGCAAAAAAAATATTCAAAGTACATTTAAAATTTTTAGAAATTTTCCAGCATTCTATTTGTAAACACAACTTTATGACTCGTCGCCTATAAATTATTGTCACAAATAATCATGAAAATTAAAATTAATCACCCTCTGCATGCGAGGATTGGAAGAGGAGGGGCTCAAGTGGTCGGGACCAACCTTCCCCAGGAAATAGCCTCGAACACCCTCCCCAGGCTAACACACAATATCCCCCATCCCCCGAAAAAATGTTCTGGTTCCGCGAATTTTTTATTTATTTATGTGAGAATTATCTCTCTTTTTAAAGGCTACTTGGTTCTTTACATAACTGTTTTTCTTTATTGCATGGTGTAGCGACACCATAATACATAAACAATTTGTTTCATATGTAATGGTGTTGTATCCTGATACATCCATGTTGAGATGATGGAAAGATAATAAGGTTTTTATTTTATTTTTCATAGTTAAATAACATGTAACATTGAGTTATTTCAATTTATTTTTCAGACGGTATCATAAACTTTCAAAGAATAAATGTTGTAAACATTTACAACACACTTCGCGTATGTTATGTACAATGAAATTATAAAATGATAATTTATAATGAAATAAATATAATAAAATAAATCATTCACATACAAAAAAAGTTAATTAACATGAAACTTATTTATGTTAACATGCGAGATAATAATGTAAACAGCGACTTATTTATGTCAGCATAGGAGTTATTCATCATTATGTTAACATGTGAGATATGTATGTAAGCATGCAAATATTATGCAAACTCATTACTTATGAATTATTTATGAAAAAATGAAACATAAATTATGTCTACATAATTTTCTTTCACATACGAATTGTTTATTCTAATGCTGCATTTCAACATACATGCATATGTAGTTATATCGTATGCCGACGTAAGAAAGTTGCATGTTGACATAAATAAGTCGCATGTTAACCTAGTTATCTCGCGGGTTGACATAAATATCTTGCATGTAAATATATCTATTTTGCATCTTGCATTTTGTTTGTTGTCAGGAACTTGCTTCGTAAATTTTTCAGGTTTTAAAACAGATTTTCAAAATATTAATAACTTGCATGTCAACAAATAACTATATTGAATGCAAATATAGCTACATGTATCTTTTTGCCATATTACCACAGGATTGTCAAGTGTTTTTTACCACAAACATGAGCTTTTAAAATTTGAATTATTTCCTTTAATAAATTAATCCCTTTTAAGGAAAAAACAAGTCACAAGAAAGAGAATGGGATAGCAATAATTTAGGAATTATACTTTGCATTACTATTTTAAGATTAAAACCACAAAATATTGAGTATATTACCTGAAAGGCTCAATGTCTCCAAACAACAAGGTCACAATGGCTGCAAATGGATAGTACAGGAAAGATAGATATTTAGCCCAGGCAAACCAGCTAGGAAAATGAGTGTTGAAAAATCCACCTAAAACATAAAGTCAAACTTAAGCATCTTCTCGTACTCTTAAAATGGTGTTTTGGGATCATGGATTATATATAAAATTCAAGTTCTGTTGTGGTAGGTATGTGATGCGTGTTACATATCATTAACGCGAATCATTTTGTCACAGGACAAATACCTAATATGAGGAATAGGACCATTATTGTGTTCACGGTTGTTATGCTGTATTTGAACTTTGGAACGCAAGCACCAATAATATATCCAATGCTCTGAAATTAGAAGACGTGATTCAGATTTATATGCAAACATGACATTGCGTTACTCTGCATATTTATATTTTATCTCAACCTAAATTTCAACTTAATATATTGCTGGAAATTGATTTCTGGGATGTTTGAAGAAGTTTTCGTTGAATAAGGTTATTCTAAGCACATCTGTCAATACAACATGCAAAACGATAACCTTACTCACCTGGTTAGTAAAACAATTTAGAAGGTTGATCCCGATGTACATTGCAAATGTTATTGGTCCTCCTATCCCAGCCATCCAATACATGGCAGAAAGTTGAACTATAGGGAGTATGATGAGCATTGGCAGTTCACTGACCATCTTGGCTATGTAGTACGCGGACAATCGGTAGGCCCCTGCTTTCCTCTCCTTAACCACCACTTCGCGTTCTCCTATAACTGTTTCAAGATGTTTATTTATATGAGTCGGAATTTTGAAAAATTTCATTGATTATTCATGTCATTTTTTTATTTCTAAAATAATTTTTTTTTCAAAGATTTACATGGTATTATGAAAGTTACAAACAAAAATTTTTTAAGAAAGGAATTATCAATTTATGTGATAATTCATACTTTAAACATTTGGGAAAAAACGGATATTGGAAAATTGGATAAAGAATAATGCTAATATATTCAAATGGTGTAGCCATATTAGTATCTTAAATGGTAATACTTACAACTAGTCACAGAGTCTGTCACCATAGCAAATCCCCAAAATACTAAAGGAAAGAAAACCTGCCAAGTAAAAAAATTGGGGTTTTTTCTTAATCAAATAAATGAACACTGACCAAAATTACTTGAAATCGAAATAGGACTAGATTTTCTATACATGTATATGATATGGTAAAATATATGCATCCCTCCCCTCCCCTCCCCTCCCCTCCCCGTTGTAAACAATTTTTAAATTGTATCTTATCAAACTCAAATCTTTAACATTGTTCAGAGGACGTCTCTCATTAATCTTATCATAGTCATCATTCATTGTCTAATGGCTGTTTATCTAAGACGTCACAAAAATTTGCTAATTCCCGTTATTTTGCAAACAAATGGGTTAATTAGACAATCTTCATGAAGTCATGTCTACATAATGACGTCACTGGTATGAAAACGTTTAATATAAATAAATACATAATTTCAATATGAGATTAACTATCTTTAATATAATTGTTAAAGCTCTCCATGGACCTTTAACTTGGAGGGCAAGAATTGCATAATACCGCATATAGTCCTTTATGTCCCATAATTCTCTCTAAAAGGATGTTACTTACGGCCCCCATTCTGTCGCGAAGCGTCTCAATTGTGTCGGGTATCTGATAATACAAAACACAATACGCAATAGCAACGATTGCCGCATGCGCCAGGACGCAGTCGTCAAAAATCCGCCATCTTGATTGTTTGGCATTTCGCCAAGAAAGCATTTTGAACTGTGTCCAAAACGAGGTCGGCCATTTCTTGTTGTGCGAGGGTCCTGTCGTTTCCACTCTTGCTTGAACACCTTTTTCCAAAGAGGAAATATCCAACACTATTTCGGATGTACATGTATCTAGCAAGAAAAAAAATATTTTGGTGTAATATAACTTTAACCATTACATATATTGGACTTCAAGCTATACCCGGTATATTTAATGTTTTATTAAGTTTTATTTAACCTTATGCATGTTCCTGTAAATGCATACCTTTTTTGTAGTAACCAAGACCCAACACGGAATTCTGGGTATATTCATCTCCTTCTTTACTGTGAATACCGTTAACTACGCCATTACCTATACAGTTTTTCTTCTCCGTGTTTTGTCTAAATGTGTAAATAAATTTACAGTTGAATATTGAACTGTTAAGTTTTCATTACTCTATCGTTAAAACTTCTTCTTTAATAACTAGTGATAAAAACGAATAATTTTCGATATTCTTGACAGTAAATATTTAAAAACAATACTTTAATATTACATTTTGCCTTTCCATGTCGATGCTTTAATGATTTTATTGATTACTTCTTCGTCTGTTGTAAGTAATTCTACTGTAAAAAAAAAATGAAATTAAAATCAAAGATACTGGTTGTTTCAAAAGCAAAAATACTCAGTAACTTTAAATTCTTAGAACATCTTATGATAAACAGTCATGCTTATTTTAAAAATAACGCATATCATGTCATAGCAATATTTCAAAATCGTTTATCATTTTATATTTTTGGAACTGAACTATAAATGATCAGAGGAGAAAAGCAATCAAAGAATATGTAACGAAGCTATTGCTTAACATACACAGGATATCAGATGGATTATATTGGCCTGGAAAGTCAAGGCCGAGGTCACTAAAGTATTTCAATGCCATTTGCGCACCCCCAAAGTAGGCTGCCTGTAATATAAAACCAATCTATATTAAATTAGTTATAATCAAATGCTAAGCACAATTTTACTGAAAATGGGTTTTGATACTTTTAATGTAATCTTTCGACATTGAAAAGTCTATTATGCGAATTTATTTAAAAACTTGAAAATTACATTAAACATTCAATTTTTATTGAGAGAGGGAATTTATACTGGACTGTGTCTTTTGTCACGTGTTTATCAATAAAATGTGTTTTCATGACAACCAATCATATTAGAAATAATACTCACGTGACCCCTGACAAGTAAGAGTAGTGTAGAAAACATGTGGAAGATTTGACTGGAAGGCTGGTGTATGGTAATCAGCAAAGTCTTGTTGTACTGAGAGGCAAAGTCCTTCAGTTCTTCCATCAGCACGTGAGCAGTGCTAGAATCAAGACCGGAAGTGGGCTCCTGAAAACCGGAAATCAGTTAATATGTTTAATAGAGCTCACTTTTTTCATACATTCCGACACTTATTGAACAATGTCTTAAACCTGCAGCGGGTCGCTTCTTAGTACTATTAGTTTTCATAAATATAATACATTGTGAGCTCTACCCATTCATAAAATATTAGATTTTCTGACCTTTTTTAGAGAATTGAACCATGATATCAATACATGTACATCCAACGTATTTTACCAAATGTTAACATAGCATTCACAAAAGTGTCGAGCTGTGCCAAGCTGTGTGAAGGAGCCAATCAAAACAGAGCATGAAGTAACACATGAAGCTGACAAAAAATTTAGTGATTTCGCAAAAGGACTAAGCGTTTGGGTTTACGATGATGTTTTTCTATTCTTTTATTTGGGTTTTTTATTATTTCTTGGTGGAAGTGAGTGGTTATAATACGTATATTTAGAAAGAGGGGCTGGGTTTCTGGATATGTCTTTTTCAAAATAATTAATTTTCCGCCAAATTCTCGACATATTTTTTTTTAAATCCCTTAGAAAACTAAGATTCATCTCTGTGTTAAAGACGTTTTATTGAGTTCCTTGACATCAGTCTCCAAAGCGAAAAACGTGCTCTACTGTAATTTTATAAATCAAAAATGGAAGCTTACGGTCCAAAATACCAATTTCAAAAACGGACAACTTTTGCTTAATTCACAAAATATAGAATGTTTAGAATACACAACAGTATCAATATCAAGATGTATTGTTCCAGTAATCCATTAAGTACCGGTTAGCGGGTATATGATATTTGTAAGGATACGTACATCAATTAACATAATGTTAGGATCTGTGAGAAGTTCACACGCTATGTTAGCTCTCTTTTTCTCTCCTCCACTCAATCCACGATGCATGAAGTCACCAATAACTATAAATAAGTAATTTCATACAATATGATAATAGTACGACGTATCTTTATTAGAAAGATTAGTATACCGCCAAAGCTTTTTTTTAATATAAAACGTACATACATATACATAGGTAAAACCAATACAAAGACCATTTAGATTGTCTTACTTGTGTCCAGACAATTTCTTAAATGAAGCGCATCCACAATTTCATCGATTCGCGCCAGTTTGTCTGCTTTTGACACGTGGTCAGGAAGTCTAATCATGGCGGTAAACTGAGAGTCGCATGAAAAAAAAAAAAACAACAACCCAATCACCTCTTAAATCTACCCAAAACCATTCATCATTCATTGATTTTATATCTTTGAAATACATGAATTGTATGACACGAAATACGACGTCAAATTACTTACGTATAATGTCTCCCTCAGAGTGAGTTTTGTCAAAAAAATGTCACTCTGCAGTACGTAAGCAAGTTTTCGCTTTTGTAACTTTGTAAAGGGCTTTTCATTCACGGTTACCGTTCCTGATGACATTGGAAGATCCCCTGCCAGAATGTTGAGGAGAGATGTTTTTCCCGAACCTTGGACGAAATGAAATTTTATTTCAACATTCTCATATACTGTTTAGTCATTAGAATTTGTGGTGGCTCAAATTTCAACGAATTTACATCCTCGACGAAAATAACTTAAAAAAGCGTTATCTTTCTAACTGAAACTGAAAAGCTGAAGAAACCACGAAATTTCATTTTCACAAATAAGCCCCAAAAACTCACGCATTTTAATAATTTCACACTATATTACTCTTCCGATATAAACTTTTGGGACAATAATGTACATATTTTGTACATGCGTGTAATTTTGAAACGAAATGTCGTCTACACCAGTTACAATGTAGGTACATGTATTTTTATGCATTTTGCATGGCCTAAAACATCAAAAAGACTTCTAATGTTTGCTCATATTCATATATTACTAATACATTTACCGAAATATGGTTTTTTGTAGGTTATTTTAACAGAATTGTGAAGCATTTGTTTTTTTTAAGGAAATCAAGTTTTCAGTGTTTTAAGAAGAAGGCACTCGTCTACCACTATTTAATTTATTTCTCAGTCGAACTACAATACCTGGCTTAAAAAACTTTTTACTTGTATAACAACGTTTGTTAAAGGGGCTGAACATTTCGGAAACGTAAAACGTCAGAAAACGGATAAGTAGCTAGGGTTGACAATGATCATGTACTAATTTATACATACGTAAATGCGACGAAAAAACGCTTTTAAAAATTTGGAACAGTTCCTACACGTGTTGTAAATTATTAATATTTTATCACTTAGAAACTTTAAGATTCTCACCTGAGGGACCCATGATCGCCAAAATCTGCCCACTTTTGGCTTCTCCATTGACGTTTGTGAGTATAGCCTTTTCTTTCAAAGTCAGGTTAATGTCAGTGAAAGTTAAAAGGGTGTCCCTCGCTTTCGTTTTCATTCCGACTGAAAGGAATATGATTTATTTAAAAACACAAAAACATAATACAATAACCCTAAAGGTTATTACAACATACATAATGATATATAGCATCATACATTGTAAGATTTGAATGTGGGATGTCCAGTTCTGTGCTCTCATAACTAATCGAAATTTTATTTCGAGTTACAGTGTGACTTCAAATAGAATATATACGGCTAAATTGGGCGTGCATTGAAAAATTGTGAGGTTTTTTTTCAGATTAAATATGCAAAGACAGGAACTTGCATGCTAATTATATTTTGTATGCCAGAAATACAATCGTTGATCGAAAAATAATGTCACACAAATCACAGTTAGCCCAACCTTACACACTCTCCACTAACGTGTGGAGTCCTAGTTAACCCAACCTTACACACTCTCCACTAACGTGTGGAGTCCTAGTTAACCCAACCTTACACACTCTCCACTAACGTGTGGAGTCCTAGTTAACCCAACCTTACACACTCTCCACTAACGTGTGGAGTCCTAGTTAACCCAACCTTACACACTCTCCACTAACGTGTGGAGTCCTAGTTAGCCCAACCTTACACAATCTCCACTAACGTGCGGAGTCCTAGTTAACCCAACCTTACACACTCTCCACTAACGTGTGGAGTCCTAGTTAACCCAACCTTACACACTCTCCACTAACGTGTGGAGTCCTAGTTAACCCAACCTTACACACTCTCCACTAACGTGTGAAGTCTGTCACATTGCAACATCATTTCAAAACTTTCCAAAACCTGTAGATTACATGTATGTTCCAGTTAGTGCAACCTTGCCCAATGTATACGATCGTTTGGTGGCCGTCCCCGGTAACTCAAAATCTAAACAAAGAAGGATATTTCAACTTCATTATAGTTTTTGGTATCCTGTATGAGTGTGATGAAAATCTGTTTTGGTTGTAAGAAATTGTAAAGTTTAAAAATGTTAATAAATTCAATACATCAAATTACGGTAATCTACGTGTATTTATTTAATTAAAATTAATTAGTCTAATAAATAATGTCTAGTAGTGTCAATTACACATTTTTTTTTATAAATTATTATTTGTTTTTATAAATTGGCATCTATGAGAACAAAAAAATCTTTGAAAAACATGATAGATAGTTTTAAGAGCTAGGGCTCGATTGTCGTCGCCATTTTTAGACTGTATTGATCTCTTTTTGAAGAAGAGCTCTATGTAAAAATGTAGGAGTATTTCCAAATTTAAAAGGTAAAATAATTATATGGATTTTTTCATTAATTAATAATTATTAATTAATACCTGAAGAAAACATATCTGTAAGTTTAACGTAGATCTGATGGTTAATTTGTTGACTGACAAGCATCCGTAACTTTTTGTATTAAAAAACTTTCATACACTTTTTACATTTTTATTTCTGCAAGCTTCTATTTAAAAACAATTAAGAAAGAAACAGAAAACAAAATTACTATAAAATGGCTGTTGTGCATTACCTTCGTGTAATACTCCGTGTTACTTTCTGCTGTTTTAAATTTGTGAAAAAAAATGTTTTAGAGAGTCCAAGGCTGCAGTGTGATTCTCCATAAATGTTATCTAAATTACCTTGCATCTTATTTATTTATGACGTTTACTTTCAGCACGCAGGTTACGTTAGATATAATTATGATAATGATTCCAAAGGAAGCATATTTTCTTGGTAAGTGTCGTCAGAAACTAAGGATTGGAGGAAATATATATATATGTCATCGAAACTACAAATGAAAGAATACATAAACATTTTAATGTTTACAATGGTTTAATAAGGTATTTTAAATAGGCAACCAAAATTTAATTGTCATTCGTTGAGTTATAAGCGAGTTACAGAGCTTACAAGTCTCTGCTATGTAAACAAAGCTTTTGTTTACATTTTGAACTTTTAAGTGAAAACTCCAGTTTTAGACCGAAAACAAATGTGGTAAGCGTTAAGATCTGTTTATTTGTGCGTAAAATGAAAATAAGAAGATGGAAAATTCAGCTTGAAAAAGAACTTTTACCGGTATATTGAACTAATGTAAACAAAAACAGGGCACGAGCCTTGTTTACATGACAGAGAATTGTGAGCCCTGTATCTTTTTTTTAACTTCACTACTGACTCTCCAATTTCATTTAGTCATTGGAAATGCATTTCTAAAGCATTGTAAGTAATAAAAACAGAAAAACAGAATTTGACCAAAATCGTGACCATGCCCTTTTAAAACATAACCCACTTTTTCATTAGCCGATCAAAAGTTCTGCGCCAATCAGACAATGTCTCTATTGTTTTCGGCTCTCTTAGCTGTCAATCGAAATGTGACGTTGCTGTGAATTAAGAGAAATTCTTAATAATTAAAAACATCTTTTTACAAAAATATTTAGCGACTGTTAATTGGATGAAAAAGTGGGATATGTTCTAAAAAATCATATAACATCTTTCTACATCGTTCAACCTTCCAGTTTCAATTGATAATATGTGATTACGGGTTCTAAATTTTGTAATGATGACTTGCGGATCGTTTGAAAGTTTGTGAGAATAAATTTCCTTGTCCAAATTCTATATTCTTAACCGGCAATCGGTTGTTGGAACGCAGTTTGCACTTTGTTATTTGCGATTCAAATGTGAACTATATTCCAGAATGCAATTTGCAATTCAAACTTTATTTTTCATAATTGGGGGCAAAAATTTTTCAGGATCCTCTACTAGTGGTAAACCACAACCACTGTAAAAATATGATGATGTGGTCATCTCTAGTTTCTTAGATATGGGCCCCTAAAGAAAATGCATTATTCAGTATAATAGGATTTGCGGGCTGCGTTCCAAAAACATTACCTGTTTCATTGTCTAATACAGATTACTAGTATTACGTCGCACATGCATAATACTTTAAAGTGGCTCACTACACCTTGAAATAGTTTTACAAATCAGCAGAAAAATACTCGATTATAATAGATGGCATGATGTATAAGAAGTATATTGGCCAAATAGGCAATAACATATGCAATGTTGGATAACAATTGGGATTTTTTAACAATTTAAATTCAGTTAACATGAACAAAAGTCCCAGGCGTATTCGAACTCAGTATATGCGGTTCATAAGCCCTTTATTTTAACCACTGAGATATGATGATAAACAACCAAATGAATTGATCCAAGCATTTTTAAAATCGCCATTTTGTGATGTAATCACTTTAAAAAATATTTATATTTTTAAATATATTTTTATATATTTTAAAAAAAAGGTATTGATGAAGCGGAGAGGGAGAAACCAGAAATATGGTCATATGGTGCAAGTTTTCCTCGATTTATTGTCTTATATTTGCAATACCTGGACAGAGTGATTTGGGTCTACAATATGATGAACGTATAATGAGAACTGCATTCAACTGTTTTAGTGTGCACAGGACATTAAAATCTGTGTAAGAAATATGGCATTTCTTGTAAAAAAAATAAGTTCAGAACTTTGTGTTGTTTCTTTATCTATTTCCCTTTTATTTGAAACATTCTTTCGTCCAAAATAAAGTGAATGTAATCAGAATTTCCCCACAATCTGCATGCAACCGACCGTAACCACCCCGACCGGTATATACATCTAGCAGTTGAAGAACAATTGAAAATGATACCCCCCCCCCACTTTTTTTTGCAAACTTAGAAATAAGTCAAATAACCATAACCATATATTCCCTTTTTGCGTTTATCGTGACATTAAATTAAAACCAAACTATTATAGATAAGCAATCCAGGAAGGTAAACAATGTGTGCAAAGGGGGGGGGATATTGCATTCGGACAATGGTTGGTATAAGCCTTTAGCTGACCATGACTAAATGTGCAAAGAATGGCAGTAAGCTCGACGATGAATGTCGTCGTCGCTAATCAGCCCTAAAGTATACATACAATGTCAGCGTAATTCGGGAAAAATATTTTATATACATCATATGATGATAATGATAAAACGATGTTTTTTATAATTTCAAGATAAAACTTAAGATTCTACATACGTGTACTTACTTTTACAAAGACTTGAGCGGTGATATTTTATATCCAGTTGTTACGATTAATTTCAACGTAATAATCCGAAATATTAAAAGTAAAAGCTTTTAGATTTATCCCAAATCCTTCCTATGACTATCTATCTGCTATATGTACACCATTCAACAGTACATGGACATATTCACGTGTTTGACCACATGTTGTTGTTTCGGTTCAATCCCGCCATTTAAATATCAATGGAAAAGAACCTTTGATACCCGTTTTGTTAAAGCAATGACCAATTCAAACTGCGTGAATGGTTGTCACGGTCTGGTAAAGGGATTAAGAGGAAGGTCACACAAGTTTACATTTTTTTAACGTAACTAATATGCTAAAATGTACAAGAATTAGAATATATAACTACGACTATTTGTGGGTTTTTCTTAGGGGTGTTGGAGTTAGGTGTGCGTTGTTTTGTTTGTATGGGTTTTTTGTTTGTTTGTTTGTTAGTTGGGGGTTTTGGGGGTTTGTTTTTTTTTTTGCGGGGAGGGTCCTTTCTCATTTCAGAACTGAAGTCCTGTGAAGAGGGTTTTTTTTTGGGGGGGGGGGGGTGTTTTTGTTTTTTTTTTGGAGATGGGTCATTTGTTTTGTGACACTATGTAACATTAGATCTTTTTAAATATTTAACCCGAGTTATCTCTCTTTAACCTTCCTTCAGCAGCGTTAGACAACTCTACCATAAAAATATGATAATCCAGGCAAGCACGGGAAATCACACTTTACACATTAAGAGGACTCGATGGTTGTGGCCATTTTTTTTAACTATTTTAATCTCTTAATGAAGAAGAGCTCTGTACAAAGATAAAGAAAACATTTAAAGCTAAAATATTTAGAATTATTCTTTCCTAAATGATCGTTTTATATGATCAAAGATATCATATTTAAAATTGTAAGAGAGATCTGGTTGATAATTGAGTGACCATTCAGACACATTAATAGGTTTAAATTTGTATATTGAACTTTTTTTCATTTTCTTTTTAAATTTTGTATGTACTTTGTACAAATTTTTTCTACAAAAAAAAACTTCACATTTTTTTTGGAGTAGCACCTTGCAAGTAGGCGGTGATGATAATTTGAACTAGCTGAAATTGATTATACAAGTAGGTGGCCTAAATTCTTTTTCTAGTAGCTGACTGAAATATTACAATCCTTCTCGGTTTTTAACTGGTTGTCTTATATGCACTATATTGTCTCAAATATTGTCCTTTTTTGTACACGCTCTCTCTCTCTCTCTCTCTCTCTCTCTCTCTCTCTCTCTCTCTCTCTCTCTCTCTCATTTTAATACATTATCTTGCATTTGGACCAAACCATCAGTATGCCAGTGTGCCAGTATAAAGTTAATGAGTGCGATTTCATGTTAAAATCATTCACCTAAAATTAAAAGCCTTTTATTACATACATGTATTCTTTCAAATAAATAATGCTTTTTTAACAAAGAAATCAAATGGAGATTATATTCATGCAAGTCAACTATCCCCAATTAAATATTAAATTAGAATTTAGATAAAGTACATGTATTATAGTTAAGTATAAAGTATAAAATCAGTCATACAGAATAGCAAGCTTGAACGCATGACAACCCATTTAATTCGCATTGAAACAGGATAGATATCGGAAAATAATATAACTTGAATATGTTGGAAACATTTGGTAGCTAATGAATAATTAGCATTCATAAAAAATTCAAGATCTTTTATAAAATGAGCCCTAGAGTCGAACCAGCAACACAACCCAAAACTGAATAAAGGTTTAATCAATTTGATCATTATGTATCTCATTGCTTAACGAGAGAGAGAGAGAGAGAGAGAGAGAGAGAGAGAGAGAGAGAGAGAGAGAGAGAGAGAGAGAGAGAGAGAGAGAGAGAAGAATCGTTTACTGAACAACTATATCCAATTCCCTAGACTCCATTAGATTCACGACTCTGTGATGCTATTTATAATGATGGCGTTGTGATCAAGCATTAGGTATTCTTTGCACCCAGTGTCTTGAAATGGATATAAAAAACGGGACTGCTAATGAACTAAGTGATTTCGATAAAATAGTGGTCTAGAGAGAATGGAGAAAAATTAGGCATAAAACGAGTTTGCTTAATGACAGACTTAAGAAACTATAAATAATTCATGTAGCATATCCTTGGACACTCGACCTGTTAGTTGGCGGAGAATGACAAGGTATGTCAGAAGATGAGAGTGATTTTTTATCAATCATCCACGTGATTTGAGCAGCAGACGAGCAAAAAGAGAGTTGATTGAAAGAGGTCGCTTATGGTGCCAAAAAGAAAAAAACCAAAGATGTTTAAAAACATGTATACCGGCTTAATTCCATGGCATTTACTAAAAGTTACTGTGATCTGCTCTCGTGGGTAGAGGGTAAAATAGAGAAAAAACATCGGTTTTTAACAACATTTTTTTCACTATTCTTGATCAGTATCTGTATTATAACCTGGTGCCCGATAAATCTATGGTGCCTCCTATTTCAGTCAGGAAATGATTTTATACTCTTCATCATTCAACACTTCGTTAACTTGTCTATGATTACTTTTGTAATTTTGAAAACTCTGTGTTGAAAATGAATAAGATAAAAAATAAAAGAAAGTCAACACCTTCAGCTTGTGAAGTGATTTTTTTCGAAGTCCAAAACAAACATATATTTTTGATGGACGGTAGAGATTTTGTTGATTTGCAAATTTCCGAGCACCAAAGAAAGATTCGAATAATGACGATTATAAAAATTTTGCAAAGTTGGTTTTTTCTTCTCTGAAGATCAAAGTAATATTGGGGAAAAATGACGTTTGTAAGAGATGTTAATGATGCACATTTTCTTTTCTGAACATCAAAGAAATATTTTCTTAAGATTTTTTTTGTTGGCGTTTTGTTACAATCATCTCTCATCCAAGGTCAAATTAATGATTTAGATCATCGTAGTCGTCATTGAGACTCTCTTCCCTGTGAGGGAGGACCACCAAGTTTCTTAGATGACAGATTCAGTAGACCACGTGCAGCCGACAATCCCCCACCTCCTGCTGAAGACGCAGAAACCAATCTGCTCATTTCTTGGAGAAACGGGTTGGAACAGAAAATGATTTACAATGGTAGATACCAGTCTTCAACAGATTTCTTTATGATAACATTTTAAATTATGAATGACTTACGAGGTAAAGATTCTTATCCGCTCAAAAACGGAAACAAAGCGGCCTCATCTGATGTTTTGAATTATGACGATTCTCCCTTCACAAGATTTGTGTGAAGGCATGCTGCTTGGTATTGTATTGCACTTAATTTATGATGGATGCTGGTAAATAATGATTTAAGATAACCGTGACAATTCGGGCTGCTGTGTAGCAAGGGTGTAATATGCAGATAATTAATGATCGCGCATGGAAGACGATGCGATGAGTGAGCTGATGATACGATGGACGATAGCAGACGATTAAAACCCCATGTACACATATATTGCCATCAGTCAAAGTTGTCTGTTGTCCGAGGTTTCCCCCATGATTCTTATTTATGACAGATTCGGGTTTAATCTGTGTGTCTGTGATAAGAACGCATATTAGACAAAGTATGGCGCAGCTGCTTTTTTATGTCAACATCTCGATCTCGTCTGATGCCCGAGATTTGCATCACATATGCCAGTGGTGTCAAGAAATTTACGGTGCGATTTTAAGGTTTCTACCATGTAGGTTTTCTGGTACTACTGAATCTGTCTTGATTTATTGGAGCTGGTAAAAATCTATGTTGCAAAACACGTGCAGTCATACACATATAAACATTGCTTCAATGAAACTGACAAGCTGACAACATGATTTTAACGACAGGAAATAAAAGAAATAGACAGGGTAGTGTTTAGCAATAAACAAGATGCAATCCACATGTTAAATCTATATAGATGCATAAAAGTAAATGCTATTTAGTACAAGGTATCCATGTCTAACATAAAATGGTACCATCCTTCTCCCTGACCTGCAATGTATAGAACAGCTGACTTCTAGAAGAAGAAATGCATTTTATGTGTTTTGATTATGCCAATGCCAAGGTGCCATTGTTGCAACTGTCTAGGCTGCATGTATCGAAAAATTCAAATATGCCATATGAACCACCTTTGTTATCATTGTATCTCACCTGCCAGGTGAGATATTTACCTTTCAAAAATAAATTCCTGTAGGAAATTTTTTTAATCACCTTTGTTATCATTGTATCTCAACTGACAGGTGAGATTATCTTTAAAAATATATTCCAACAGGAATAGGAAAAATAAATTCCCAATATATAAGATATTTGGAATTTACAACCGGAGTAAAAGAACTTTCTAAAGGAATTTAAATTCCGATTGGATTTGAAGAAAACTCCAATAGGATTTTAAAATCCGATAGGAAATTTTAAATTCTTATATATTGGAAAACTACCTGTCGGAATCAAATTCCTGCAAGAAATACTTTTTTCCTATAAGAAGTAGAATTCCCATATGATTCTCTAAAAAAATCCTATGGGATTTTTAATATTTCCTGTAGGAAAATTATTTCTCCTATGGGAATAATTTTTTCATATGGGATATTTATATTTAAAGGATCTCACCTGTCAAGTGAGACTTACTAAAAACAAAAGTGGTCGTATACTCTCTAGATAGTGGTCTATCTTTTAGTGTAAATGGATTTTCACGAAACTGCATCTTCAGCGGTGCAAAAATGCCACCTTGGCGCAGGCAAAATTATCCGGCACAGTGTTATTTGTTCATGCATACCAAAAGTTTTTCACACTTGTATTGTCTTATATGGAAAGCTTCTTGTCATAAGAAACTATAAACAGACTTATCATGTCATTTTCAAAATAATTCCGGAAAAACAAATAATTGTACCACTTTGAAATTGTTACCTCAGTTTATATCTAGTTTATGGTCTTGGGGCCAGATTGGATGAACCCAAATGTTGTAAAAAGAAAAATGAGTGAAATATGATTTATGGTTAGATATACTTTTGTATCAAAGTCTTTACATTGCATTCCAGATGCCGTGTTTCCGAAAAACCTTACATTCTTTCCTCGTAGATATTCTGGATTTTCATGTACATCCACTCAACCTATGACATTACCTGTTCTCCAAAAAATATTTGCCATGCATTCTTCATTAAGTCATCCTTTCAAAGCTTAAAATAAACTGCGTGGTATGAAACATGATGACAAGAAATAACTACTTGATTAACTTCAGTTCTGTTGTGCATGTAGATTCAATGTGTATACATTTTATTGAAAACTTTAAAAAACAATTAATCAAATTAAAAGCCGTTACATCTATGGCAAGATTAACAAGTATAGCCAGATTTCAGGTCTATTTAAGGAAATTAATTTCCCTAAAAGGCTAAAAATGAAATTTCCATCTGTTAAAGAGACATTTGATAAAAGAGGAAGATTCTTCAATGTATTCCGGATAACCAAGGAAATGTGAAAGGCAATTAAGTCCAGGGGAACGATTCAATTTTCTTTAAGTAGCCTCAGCACAAGTAAAACTAATGTAAAATTAGACATTGTAAGAATTCATTTAATTCTGAAAAACATCGCCTCCAGAAATAGATGACTAATACTGGAAAAGACGAGACAATGAAACCAAACCTCTCTTTTTTGGTCCATCCTCTGCAAACTCCTACTTCTAGCCTTTAATGAGATACGAAAAAATCTGCTTTGAAGAAGTAAACTATATTTTTTCTCCTTTAATTAGAAGACCCTGCTTTGTAAATATTCTAAACTATCACCTGAGGACAATCCTTATGCGGACCCGTTGTCTTGGTTACAACAGAAAACACTATTATTAACATAGATAATTTGAAGAGAAAGCAAAGGATTGAAAAAAGCCTTTATTTGATTATATGTGTATTATTACGTGAGTTTTCCTTTTCCAGTTCTAATTACGCTCAACGTGCTTTAATAGCGTTTCATAATGAATATCTTCTTTTTTTCTCTTTTTTCATTTGCGTTGCAAAAATAGATACATGTTATTACGCAAAAAGAATTTGGAAACCTTTGAAACTTTTCGGAAGGTATTGCGAAAGGAAACACAATACATGTACATACATCTATATAAATAAATCTTTAATGGACCCATGTTTTTACCGTTAGTCTCCATTTTGATAGAATGAATGGAGGGATAAATATATATAGAAAGAAAGTAGGAGTAAAACATTTTTATATGTATTCTGGTTTCTAGCTTTTTTTTTTAAATATATATTTTTTTCAACTCGGTAATCAGTATTCACATGTAAAACGGAAATCACTTTTACCTATATATAAAGTATGCAGGCGAATTTTAGACAAAATACGACTAGACCTACCTAATCCAATAAGATTACTATTTCTTCAAAAGTTTTATCCTTTTTAAAGTTATGCTAATTTCCTTTAAAATTTCTCACACTTTATTTTTTAATTTGCAAAACTGTATAAAAAAAAAATATGCGTTGATTTCTTGTATAAATTAGAAGCAAGAACAGATCTTGGGAAGAAATATCTTCAAATTACAATCTTATTTTTTTTTCAATATCCTTTAGGTTGTCTTAAAATTGTACTGTCTTTGAAAAGATTTCCAAGGCTTTCAGAAAAAGACATATGATTTGCAAAATTACAAAAATTATAATCCTACCAAAGGAAGAAGATTATCAGAAACCGGTTCTTAGTCTCCAAAAATTCAATAAATTTCTCCTGTTTCTTTTGTGTCCTTTATCATCATTGAAATCTTTTGAAATCTTTTAATCTTTATTCATCTCCTTCTTTGAGACGGTTGCTTGGATGTTTTTTTTCTAATTAACTTTGTTAATGGTAAAGGAATTGGAGGGAAAGATGAAATCTAAACAATGTAATATACATTGAAATCGATATTATCATAGGTCTATTGAAAAGTATCATTTGTTTGAAAATCCTCTTAAGATACAGTGCTCTTTGTTTGCAGAAAATCAAAGCTGCATTATACTTGGAGGTTATCAAAACGAATTAGAAATGTTCGATTTTTCTTTTCTTTATTTGCATTTGAATATGAGATTGGTGTATCCAGGAGTGAAACAGAGGTCTTATATACTTATCCTAACAATCCACTGAAAAACCATTAATATAATGTCTGGTGATTTCAATGTAAAGCTGGGATTATTTGGTCCCTATGAATTAACATGGCCTTGGCATCCTCTGTTTTATACCCCACCCCACATCAAAATCAAAGACATGAGGCATAATGTGTTATTCTTACATTCTCTCACTCCGTGTACTAGTATCAACATTTTTTTTTTTTAAATATTTCGTTATAACTCGAGAACCACAGTACGAACACTCCCAAAGTTGTCGTGCCTTTTTTCTTCTTCATTAATAAGGGAAACAGCATCTTTAGAGCTATGGCACCTTAAATCATCATCACTCCGTATCCGGATTTGGACCAACGGTTCCATGCATATAAAATTTCAACGACATTTTGTAAGGCTTCGTCGGCAACAAATTGATAGAGATCGAGAAGACAAATCATATTGAAAATGGAGATGAGAAATGTTCAGATGGAAATTGTTATAAACTAAAAAGCACCTTCAAGAAAAGGCAACAACATTTTGCCCATCTTAGGGGATATCGAGAGCAAATATATATCTCGAAATCTAACATGTATTTTGCTCCCGTCGTTTGTAATCTTTTTAAAGGAATACAAAATAAATGTATATTTTTCGGAATCTACATGTATGTCGAAAAAATGTACGTAAAAAGAATTCGGAAACCTTTTAGAATATATTGCGTTAGGAAATCAATGTAAAAAGGATGTTCTGAATTCAATTCAAAGAAATATCGGTGCTGAATGTTTATTGTTTTGTGTCTTTCATAAATTTATCTGAAAATCAAAGTAATCAAGTTTTATTCCTTTTCTGTGTGAATTGTAAAGTAGCGATACATTAAAATATTTCAATTTTATATGCTAATGTCCATTTCTAAGTGTTTTCATGATTTATTCATATTTATTTCATAAAATTTTAAAGCATAAAGCAGCAGTCCTAATGACTGAATGACTGATGATATTGTTAACAGACTTCTAGGATATTTGAATTTAAATGCCTTACATGCATAAAACCTTAGGCAACAAGAGCGTGTGTTATATGATTTTGCAAGCAATGGATGTCCCAAAAGAATATTGGATGATACACACTCGAGTTGAAAAGATGAATTCAAAAGGACAACAAAATAACCGTTACAAAATTATGATATTTAAGTTATATGTTCCTCAACTAAATTTTTACTTTTTTGTCAATACTTATGCCTTAAAGGTGGCAACGAATGATGTCATTTCTATGCTGGTTTTCGATTGTTGTTGAAATTGTTATTATCCCCTCGCGCAACTTATTGCGAAGGGGATATAACATCGCTGCTGTACGTGTGTGCGTCCATTTCAGCCGTTTAAGCAAGATGCAAAGAAAACTCTCGCGTGCATGTTTATCAAATTTCGTACACTTTATAAGCATGGTTAAAGGACAAACCCTATTCGTTTACATGTGCTTTTGTTCAATGTTTAGTAAAATGTCGATAATTATAACACTTAAAATAGAGTTGTTATGTACTACTTGACAATAGACATTTCCGGTTCGCAAATGTAAGCATTTCAAATCAACAACTGGATATTTTGTTGAATTTAGGACATGTAAAGCTAAGAAACAAACGGTTTTTAGAAATGGTGAGTTAGAAGATGTCCAAAGTGAAAAAATAAAAATAGCCTAAAAAAAATTCCACGACCATTCAGCCTTCTTAAGATTTATTTAAAATAAATTAAAGTTGAACAACACGTTGTGAATGGTTTTTCGTAGTGATTTTTTTTTTAGTGGTTGTGACTTTAGTTATAGTTGGTTTTAGCTGGTTTTAGTGATGCCTGTTGCTTTGTGGATGTAACTTGCTGGTTCTTGGATGTGGTAGTGTAAACCTTAGTTATTTTAAAAATAAACAACAAGGCTTATGTGGCTCAGCAATCTTTTATCTTTCGTGGTAATTCAATCATGTTATCGATCAATAAATAAATAAATGGCCCTGTAAAATATATTAATACAAGGAACATTGAATATAATATATAAATTATCTGATGTATAAACCATAAACATCAAATATTAAATAAACTGTGATACATGTATATACTAATACACTATACAACACTTGTATATTTCACTATATATTTGCATATGAATTCGATTCAAAGTGATCTCCGCTGAAGCTACTTTGAATATAATAAAAATGAGATATTTACATATTTATTTACAAATTAATATATTGAAATACTGACTTACCAAAATTATGGAATTTAGGCTCTGTTTTTTAAGGCCAGGTAGGTGCACTGCTGTTGTAAATGAATTAACCATGCAATTTGTTAAGTATTAATAAATAAGCTATAATTAAATCCAAATCTCAATGACTGAATAACTGAAATAGAAAACTATATAGGCTAAAACCAATAAAACAAAACATACCAGATCTTGAAATCCTTCAGACAATTAATTAACACACCTTCTCCTACCTGGACTCTGAGCAAATATAAAGAACACCCTCAGAGTCAATCCAGTCTTTCCGGTCAGTCATGTCACATCGCTTACCAAACTTATGGCGGGAAAATATCAATTCAATAAAATTACAAAATACTTGATAAATACCTTTAACAAACTCTCGTAATTAATAATCTAAGTAAAACTTTTATCAACACACACACTATTTTCTATATTTGAAGTAAATACAATAAAAACATAACTTTTAAATTTTAAACGGATATTTTGCTATGTTACAGTAGTAATTGTGTTGATTATTATGATTGTCTATGATTTCTGTAGAGATTGTGACACATCTGATGTCATTGTTTATGTCATGTTTAGTAAGTGAGAATTGTCTGTTGACGATGGTTTTGTAGTTGTTAAAGTTGTTTTTTTTTTAAATGTATCTTGTTGGTTTTTGTTATAATTGTTGTTGTGAAAGTGTGATACAATTGTCCATGGTTTTTCTGGTTGTTGTTTCTGATGGATGTGACTATAGTTGGATATCTATGGTTTTATAGCTGTGGTTGTTTGATTTAGGTTGGTTGGTTGTAGTTGGTTTTTTAAAATGGTTGTGGTTGTGTCGAATGATCTGCTGTAGGTGGTAGAATTTGTAACGATGGTAGGAATGTGGTTGGACTGGCTTATTGTGGACTGTTTTATAGTGGTTGTGGTTGTGTCGGTTAGGTCAAATGGTTGCCGATGGTTTGTGGAGTGTTTGTGACTGCATGGCTTGGGTTGGTCGACTGTCAATGGTTACATGTATATATGAGCGCCCGATGTTTTTGGTTATGAACTGTTGTTTTTGGTTGCATGGTTTGTCGATAGTTTTTGTTTTGGTCCTGGTTGTGTGGTAGGGAGTGGTTGAGCTTTTGTAGTCAAGATGGCTCGTATTAGTTTGATGTCAATGGTTTCTGAGGTCACGTGGGTTGTATATATTCATGTGATTGGTTGTGTCTGGCGACTTGTTGGTTTTGATATTCAATTATTCCGTGAATAAATGCTGTTTATGATTATTTGTTATGAAATTTAAAGAATGCTGTATAACGACTTATATGATTGGTATATAATTTGAAATTTATTGAACCCCATAGTTAGAGATTTCGCATTATATCTATTAAGACATTTTAAAACCTTCACATTTACATTATATTAATATATTGATATAATTTTTCACTGTCTGCATGAAGAAAACTTGATGATAACGAAACACAAGGAGAAAACTGCCTAACGATTTTTTAACAATCATATCAGACCTCCCCACAACTAACGTGACGATTGTTGAGGGGTTAATGCAGGATCAATCAAATAACATTTTGAATAGTATTCGAAAAATATGTTCTGCTAATGTTTTTGTTGACAAAATGTTACTGTGAAAGCAAGATGCTTTTATATGGATTGATTCTTGATGAAAATAACGTGAACTTTTTTTTAGATTTATGCAACAGCTGCAGAATTTAAGATAATAAAAGCACTTTCATAAACTGGTTCACATATTTCATTATTCTGGAAATCAGTGCCGCTGCACTTATTTTCCATGAATTTTCCATTTTATTTTATTTCCTTTCTTTTCTTGAAAATTTCATTAAAATGATTCATGATACATATGAAACTTGCAATAATAATTGCGTAACATTGGTGATGTATATTTGTAATTTTGAGGACGTCCCGCTTGGTTTAGGAAATTAACACATTACCTCACAATCTATATTGTCTCTGAGAATACCATTCTCGTCGTAAATTTGCGGCCAACTTGCTGAGTTGATCAATTATGCATGGAATTTTGCGTTGAAATATGTAAAACTGTGATTGATTTAAAAGAGAAATCGGAGTGAAATTGCAGAAAGCAATTTTGAACACAATTTAAAATGCCTTGTATTCGAAGACTGCAAAATATGAAATATTGAAATCATTTTTCAAAAAAACCATTATGTGAACTTTTATGTGACGATTGGATTCATAGTATCAAAATACATTTCCAATAAAAACAATGTCCAAAAAATATATATATCTGTAGAAAACAAACTGTTTTCTTCTTCTAGATCTTTGAACTTATTACGGGATTTTTTTTCAATTCAAAAGTAGGCAAGCTATTAATATTAAATGAAGTAAAAGTGTGATATCTTTATCATATAAAAACTAGACTAAATGACATCGTTGCTGTATGAAACATGTTTCCAATGTAAATACATTTAAATAACATGTATTTAAGTTCGTTTTACGTAGCATAATTTTAAAAAAAACAATGGAGAAAATACCTTTTTTGAGGGGGGTATTAATATTTGGGGGATTCGGGAATTTGTAAAGGGGTAAGTTCTGTCGAAGAAAGCAGAGTTTGCTCGTTTTATTTGTTGACCGTTCGGGCATCACCTTACGGTAAAGAAGCATTTCTACTGTGTAACAAGTCTGATTTTGACCTTTGAGGATACAATTGGAACGTACAATTTATGAAATCAAAAGAGGAAAACTTAGTTTTCACTTATCTTCAATAACAAGAAAGATTACAGATAAAAGCTCTTCTCTTGTAAAACTTAATCGCATGATGGGTTGTGAAAAGGGTGTAAGCAAGCGGATCAAACATTTGTTCTAATTAGATTGTATTGCTACATGTACATAATGGGTTTTCAAATAATCCGGGAGAAAAATGCAGTCAAGTGTGTCCATGATTATCAACCGAATATTGAGGTTTTTTGGTTTTTTTTACTTTTAAGTGCATCAGATTATCGTTTGAAGCAAATGAAAGTTGAAATATTAAATAGAATTTTGCAATGAGAAGTTTTTTTTTGATAGATGATTATTGGATTGACGATAATAATTTTTCATCCGTATTCAATTGAATTTGAGATTACACTTTGTTCAGTCGTATTCGGGGGCCCATAAACATGGACGAGAGAAACATGAAATCAAACTTAATCAATTATAAATGATGTGAGGAGTAGATTCTATATTTATTATGCAATTAAGAGTCGACCCGGCCCTTTTATTAAACAATCAATCCCAAGTAACATTACCTTAGATCATAACGGTAAATTTGAGCTATACGTAATCATAAATTCAATTCAGGTTGGATAGACGGATGTGGCTAATGGTAGCATAATCGTTGTTAATTGCTTTCGAATGATTTTGCATCGTTTTTTCTCTATTCCATCATCGTCGCATAAAAGGATGACACTTCCATTGAAAAGCATGGCTAAACATCTTTGACATCAAAAGAAAACAAACAGATGGTTTCGGGACAAACATCTGAAGGAATGTGATCAAATGCAAGCATGCAGCGGAGGAAGATCTAAAAGGAAATATCGACAGAGATCACCATTTGGAGTGTTTATTTCCAATAAAAGCGGACGCCTTTGAAACATTTCTATCCGGATGCCTCTGGTATTGCAAACGGCCTAATTACGGGGTTGTGATTTTGGTGACAGTCAAGCCCGACGCATTTTGATTGAGAGGGACAGGGAAAAACACCGGTTCAGGTCTATCTCGGAATATCAAACAATTTTGACGGAGGCATGACCGGGTCAACTGCTGAATGAACCTGTCAAACTCGGGGTAGCTGGTCAAGAGAAAGGAAACTGAAGACATGGAAGGGAAATACTGATGGACAATTGGGACAAACGATGCTTTTGGCTGAAATTCGACACTAACAGAGATTGAACACCTGTAATGGTCATATATGATATATCTCCAACCATGGACATTAGTTCTGTCTTGTTAATCTGATATCCAAATTAAGCGAAACCCAAACCTCTATTTAGCGAGTGGGAAAAATAATTACCAAATTATAACTAATCTGGCATGGTCACTCACAAGTGTCATTCAATTTGAATGTATCAATTTCATTTCTTATAACTTGGTACACGTGATTTACTCAGAGCAATTGCTTCTTCAATTTTTTTTGACTAAAATTTGTATTTGCTATGTAAAGTAAATGCATTCCTTTTTTAGACTGCATTTAAACTAACATCGTACCCTTTCTTTTGTCATCACAAACAACCTTAAATCTTATCAAATCTCCATGAAGAAAAAAAAGGTTATTATTTGAAGTTTGACCTTATTTTTTCATCTCGGGCACTTGCTGAGAGAAGGTTTAATATATTTTTAAAGAACAAATAATGACTGCAGCAGAAGCGGTTTGATACTGTAGATGTGCACAACATGTGCTGTTAATCGGGTTTGTCTAATTGGTCTCCAGATCGCGAACAAGTATGATTACGTTTCCAACATTTTCTTAGCACGTGTTCGAGATTGCTCTCTCGGTGAGAAGCGTTCCTCGGCAACACTGGGAAAATATTTTCTTATATAACTCCACTAGAAAAAACTACGGGGTATGCCAGAGATCTCTCCAGGTTTTTATGGCTGGGAATGGTTTTTTCCTGTCAAACTTGTGATTATACCAAGAAAATTCGTTAATTTTTTTTTCCTCGTAATCATTTAGCAACATAGGAACGCTGTTAGCTGTTATACTTAAACAAAAGTACAACAATGTATAATTTTCTACGAGATACTCCACCCCTTTCTCAAGTTCAGAAAGATTTTCATGATGTAATGATAATTTAACAAAGTCTGTAATTTTTTTTAAAACTGTTATTGCCTTCAGATCAGCTACAATATAATCGGGTTGGGTTTTTTTTTAGTATTATGATGGAATTGATCGAGCTCCTCATTCATATCTGATAATTCAAGCAATGTAATAACTGTTGCTTCTTGAAATTGCAAAGCCAGGGATGATCTCTCTCTGATCTTGTAGAAAATATCGCCGCCATGTACTCGTCATTAGAAGCGTCATTAATCACAGAGCAGGAAATAAAAGATTCGATCGTATACCGAGACAACAGAAAATGGCGACGGATTCTTGCTCTCCGACCAGCCGCAGAAAAGGAGAGGTTGCATATGTGACATCTTGCAATCTGGACATTAGTGAAAAGGGGGACTGCTGCATGAAATCTCTCTAAGCCATGATGATCTCTGAAGCGTAAAACACCTAATCAAACCTTTTCAGAACCCTACTTATGTGTATTCCACTTCGAGAGATATCTATAACCGTACGGCTAATTCTGATGGCTTGGTCGCCCAGGCGTGGTCGTGTGAGCGGGCATCTGGATAATGCGACAACTACTGGCTTTAAATCTCACTTTTAATTATGTTTCGAGCTTGAGCATCTCTCTTTATGATATTGTTATTGAATTTAACGTTATCTTCATACATCCTTGAATTTCACTTTGAAGATGATGCTTCTTTAAGTGTAACATTGATTTCGTTTTTGAAATTGAGGGGGTTTTTAATATCTGACAAGATTTTGATCACGGAGTGAAGTAGTCGTGACCGTCGTTTTATCATTTTTGTTTCTTTTTACATAACGTGGATCAAAACAGTGCATGAAGTTATAGAAATATGAAAATATTGCTCAAAACGTCTACAAATAAATTTCTGATTAGCTTGAACTGTTTGTAATACCAGTATTTATGCCCATCTTCCAGCATGACTCGCACTAAGAGTTGATTTGTTTGACGTTGTACTATATTATCATCAATATATCTGTATAAACCAACAACAAAAACAAAGTTGAAGTTGAAAAAATGAATATTAATTAATACCAGTTAATATTTCAAAAATTCTGCTTGAATTTCAAAACGAACAATTTTTTAATGAACATTAAATGGAGTTGTATAATCCTCTAACTATTTTTAGAACCGGTAGGACAACAAAATAGTTCCTATACTTGCAGAGTGTATATACATTTATTGGGACTTTTTAAATCAGAATGCTTGACACATGTCAGAAAAAAGGATTTGCAATTCTAAAAGCAAGTGTCAAAATTGAATTATCATTTAAAGAAAAGAATTAAAATTTTTTGATGTACACCCTTTCCAAAACTGTGAAATTAACTACTTTTACTTTCATTTTCAGAGTTTTTTAATACAGACGCATTTTGTCGGAAAACGGATCCGACTTCACACCACGAAATTTTAACAGGAAATAGACAATTTGATGAGCTTTTATTCAAGAGGTCCCGCGTTGCTGAACGAAAATTAGGGCCGGAGCTATGAACCCTAACCTTAACATTACCGCCTATGAAAAGTGCATAGTGGCTTATACCCAAACACAGATCTCTTTTAAATGCAAATAATTGAATTGAATGGAAATCATCCTACGCGTTATACAATATACTTACTTAGTAAACAAAGCAAACATCGTTTAAGTAAACACAGGCAGCTAATGTACAATTCATGGATAGAAATGTAATTTTATATCTTAAGTTTGTATTTTGTATTTAACAGTTAACGATGTAGAGAAATTCGATATAAGATTGTAACTAAAGATCCTTTTACATATACGTTAAACATTTACATGACTCTCTCTCTCTCTCTCTCTCTCTCTCTCTCTCTCTCTCTCTCTCTCTCTCTCCAATTCTTATGACAATAACCACCAAAGCATGACAAAAGTTCTAGTATATAGTATATCATAAAGTATGAAACTGGCGTGTGTTGGAAATATTTAAATGGCTATTTTCTAGCATATATTCACTCCCCAAACTAATAATGAGTACAGTAAATCTTCTATGAGAAAGCAATATCATCTTGTAAATTGTGTTGCCCGTGATAATTTAGCCTTTATAATAACGTGGAATTGATTTTCATAAATCATTGAAAAACATTATTAGTATCATAAAAATCTCTTTTGAAGTCTATCATATCATACCTACATGGTTTTTATTTCAAAGAAGTTAAAATCAATGTTACCCTTTAAGAAAAAGGGTTATTTCATGAGACATGCGAGTGAGATACAGAAAGTAAACATTTTCTTGTTAATAATGTCCAGTGATAGGTTACAAATACAATCATGATTTCGAGATGGTTATCAATTTAATATTTATAAATTTTAGTCAACCGCAAATTTTAACGAAATGATTGAGCATGTGCTTTTTTCTAGTGTTTGAGTTGTTCAGTTCGTCGATGAAATCTTTCGTATTTCTAATTGATGTATACTTGGAATACATGTTCATTAATGATCACACGAAAATTAAATGTTTTGAGCTCGACTAAAATGAATGGTCCAATATTCGGTTATTTTAAAGACATAACATCTTTCCTTGAAAAACATTGGTTCTTTTCTTCTAAAATTTGTTCAATTATAAAGTAGCCTACTTGAATAAAAATGTAGATTCCAAAGGCATTTTAAAAGTTGTGTCTGTGCGATTGCATTGTTTCAATATGCAATCAATAAAAATCTGAAATATAGTGATAATATCAAATTAAATTTTATCTTAAAAAAATAAATGATATCAAAGAGAGAAGAAAAAAATGTGAACTTGTGAACCACGGTGCGTTTAAATGTCATTTACCTTTCCCAGGTATGCATGCAGCTAAATATTAAAAGACAAATCGCTAATGAGTCTGTGGGGATGTCCTCAAAATAACGTGACAATGGCAGACTACCGGAAGTACAACGGAGGATGACTTTACATATCGCTTCCTTTGGTGGTCCGATTTTGCTTTTTAGATTATTTGCTTTTTAGATTATTTGGATTTTAGATTCTCATTTCCTGAACCATCATAGTATTAGACGATAAAATGATCCTTTCTCTCTAAAATTCATTAGAAAAGCTCCATCCTCATTTTCATTTTTTTTTTTCAATATTGTACGGGGCCATTTAATGCTCTTTTGCGGGAAATATGATAACATTGGCAAGTTGTACGTTTAATTGTCGTTTTATTGATGACGAGTTGTGCATGGATCGGTTTAAAAATGTGAATATTGTATTTCGAATACTCAAACACTCAACAATTTCTATGCTTTATTGACACTATCGGGGATATGTCTGATTTACTAATATAAAAAGATAAAATCTTACTATCGTTTTACATAGAGTTATTTCTTCTCTAGTATGACAGAGCTTTCAACGTAGGACTAAAATCATTAGGCATTAACGATTGTTTGAACTAATTATCTTGAGATGTCAACTGCTTATCAGCAAATCTTTGTAATAAAAATAATCCTACCATTTGATATGAGAGAGCAATTAGCAAAATTTTTTTTTTCGTTTTGCAAGATGTACTGCATCAATCTTAAAGAAATGGATTTATAATCATTATGAATAAATCTTTTATCACGTACATCTACTACAAACAACACAATAATTTGAATCCTTATCGATTAGCAACTTCAAAATGTCAGATTTTGATGGAAATTGATTTTTAAATTGGATGACATCCTCTATCAAATATTGATATGTCTTTCCTTTGTAAATCTTTGAACTGTGCGAGGGGATTATCAGAGTGTCTGCAATTACCAAACCTTGTCGAACAAATGCATGTAATTCCTTGCCTTTTGAAATGAGACTTTCATCGTTTATCACTGGGGATCAAATTGATATTTTATTCTCATAGAAATTGGAAAAAAATACAATTCAAAAGAGTTATTTGGGAACATTAGAAGGCGACAGGGTGTCTGTCCACGTGTCCACAGAAGGAAACATAGAACACTAACTGTCACAAGTATCCCACCTTAACTTCCAAAATATGCTATATCAAACGAAATCTTGAATAACAGAATACTCAAAATTATGATTTTTTTCTTCTTCTTCTTCTTCTTTTTCCTCATGGCTTTGTGTGCAAAGCGGAAACGGGAAAACAAAAGCAGAGGGTTAAAAATAAATGTTTGAACCTTTTTGGATATCATTATACATGTACAGTTTTTGTAATCTAAAATATCGGTTTTCATGATCATGTGAGGGTTTGCGTTGGTAGGGTAATGCTCAGAATCTGAAATTGTACTTTGGATTTCTGAAAAAAGCTTTTAGTGATTTGAAAAATTTCTCAACAAATGATCATGAAATATTATCCAGCATGCACTGATCTGGACTGAATAAGACATACTATACTGACATTTTCCTTTTTTTCCGGTAAAATGAGCAAAAATTGACAAATGAGAATGAAGCATTGCTACAACAATACGTAACAAAAAATCCAATGTGAACCGCGTGAGCAAAATGGATAATACATGTATCTACAAGCTTATTTGTCTATGAAAAAAGATAAGATGCTCTCAGCTAGTATATGGAACTGTTATAGGAAATGAACCGTCGGAAAGATAAGGGTATTTTCCGTTTAGTTGAAAAGTGAGATGTGTGATGATTTATGGTCGTCCGGCGGTGATAATGAAATGTCGGACAGCTACACTGTCCATCTCTGTCCGCGAACTAATCAGCTTTAATGCTGAATTTGAGCCTCTTTCCCACCTTTTCCCCACCCATATCCGGTGTCAGAAATAATTAGTTTGTGGCCGTCATCTATAATATCACAGCATTTGTTTCTAAGATGATGTATACGCGTTTTTCTTTTAACAATTTCCATGAAATTTTTTTCTTTAAATCCCTAATATAAATTATAAGGAGTCATCAACAAAAAATTTTAAAATTGTTTTTAAAAACAGTGTATTAAAGGGGAAATGATAAGAAGTGCAATCGAACAAAGAGCAAAATTATAAAGACTTTGTATATAGACCTTTATTAATTTTATGAATCGTAGAAAAATTAGTTCGATTATTATTATTATTATATTAAAACATATGATTTACATTTTACTATGCATGTGTATTGTATTTCATTTTAAAATGATTGTCTAATTTAGCTGGATATGTGATGAAATCATTATATTTAACTAGGATAGTTATAAAACTTGCACTATGACAAATAAACTATAACTTTATAGTAGTGTCCTACACCAAAGTTCTTTAATTACATGTACCCTTGATACCCAACAATAACACGTCACTCACTGACCAAAATACCCCCGTTTTTTATTACAGGACTAATAAAGGCAGTGAACTTTAAAGACATTCCACCCTCCTTAATTGCTAGTTACTTTCTTCATGTAACGTTTTAATATCCTTGGGGTTTTCCTCTACCGGATCATATTCGAGATCATTAAACTTGTTAAGCAAACCTGGGGGCAGGTATTAATGTTTATACCTGTGTATAGTTTTAAAGTTTTTATATAAGTATATAAATGAATCACTTCACGTTTTAGTATTTCCTTGTGACGTCATAAAAGTCAGAATTTATAGGTGCCAATCACAGAATGACTTACTGCAATAATATTTTCACGCCTCTTTAGGAGGGATTTTAAAAACACCACAGGTTTAATCGTGAAAATTATACGCATAAAGTCCACGGTCGATTTTAACGAGCTTTAAATAAACTTAATAAAATATTTTTCTATTTAGGTAGTGGGCTATAAGAAGACATTAACCCGTATCTTAACAAAGATGCGCATAACTCACCAAATAATAAAACTGGTGATAAAAAGGTGACACTATGAAATTCAATATCGATGCATTAACCTCTGATAATAATCTTTACAAACAGATCTTACCTTAGATAATAATATTACGCTTTGCCAGTACAAAATTAAATATTGAATTTCATCCTCATTATGTTAAAAGCGTCTTCGCGAAAAATGTACCAGAATGGTTAAGACCTTATTGAAAGGGGTGAGCACCAAGGGATGAAACATTTAGCATATGCTTTGAAATTTAAAGCTTTTTTGGCATATTTTTTGTCACTAATGTTTAATTGATATTCTTTTAGTGTTCATGCGAGAAATGTGCGTGGTTATCAATTACTATATTTCAAAATGTTAATAAGAATTGTATGCATATCTTACATAGGCGAGGGGTTTTTAATTTTGAAAGCCTTAAGCTGAGTCAAATTCCGGTTTGAAAGATTTATTATTAAACTATGTTAATCTCCATGACACAGGTATTCATATATTTCCTATTCAGTTTTACAGGAGACTTATTTTATGAGTATTGCTTTTGCTGTAGTTTCCATTTTTTGAAATCTTTATTTTTCTCAAAAATCCACCTCAAGTTCATGTACATGATATACATGCGTAAGAAAATTCCAATTCATATTTTGTGCATATCAAAAAAAAGTACCAGTGTAATCGTTGTTAAGTGATGAAAACGTAGAAAACAAAAGGATACTGATCAATTTTATTTGAAAGTTTGAACGTGCATTTTGTAAATTTCGATATCTAAGCGTTATCACGACACTTTTTTCAATTACACCCACCTTTCAAGTGCAATAGGGGCGGATCCAGAGAGAGAGAGAGAGAGAGAGAGAGAGAGAGAGAGAGAGATCAGTAGCTCTATTGTACCAAACTTACGCAATAAACCAAATGATAAAGGATCTCTTTACGTAAATTCATTAAAAACTGGCCGATATTATTTCTTTTGAACTGCTAAAAAGTTACAATTACAAATAACACAAACTTGATTTCAAATCGATTCCTTGTGACTATCAAAAAAGAAGTCTTTAATAATTTTGCATCCGCTCATCGTAGTTTCTAATTATCTGCTCTTGCGCAAACATTCGTTATGAAGGGAATATTTTTATCTGCCGCGATTGTCAATATTTGCTCATTCCTGTGAAGTTTTTTTTTTTTCATAAAGCCATTCTATCTTTTTATTTTCTCACTGCCCGTATGCAGTGTTGGGTTGCAGGACCCACTTCTTCAGCAAAAGGATCTCAGTTTGTTTTTGTATTCTCTCTCTCCTCCCGATCTCTACTCCTTAACTGTTTGGCTTTGTTTGTTTAAAGTTGTCTTCTCAGCGTTGTGATGCAATCAGATGTCGACATAATCACGCTGGTTTTGTTGAATGGTTTTTTTTAATTTTCTTTTGATGCTTTACAAGCCCCCTTCTGTGCTTAGAACCCACTAAGTCTGACTACCACGATGAGTTGATCAAAATTCATACAATGTATTCCTTTGTTTCTCCTCTTGGAATTGGTAACTTTTTATTATTTTTTTTTCCGTTTTCTATTGAAATAAAGAAAAAGGCCCGATGCATATCCACCGGATGTGCAATAGATGGCGTGTTGTTCTTTGGAAAAGAAATATTAAAACCCCCCTGACTCGAAAGGAAATAAGCATTCTACAAACACTATGCAACATTTTAGCAGGTCTGTGTTAAAAGCGACCTTTTATTCCTAATTACAGACATTTTTGAGACTTCAATACGCTTCCAACAAAGCAAAATCGTCATTACATAATGTCAAAAAATAACTTTGAACCTAAATGTCATGATTCCGCGTCCTTCAAATCACTCTTATCTTTTCAAAAGATCTCAAGTTGTCTCTAACTGAATATCATTTAATGCTAATTAAAGTCAAAGACTGGGTGGCAAGTTAAAAAAAACCCAACCCAGCAACTCTCCATACTGACATCTTGAAACCTCAGACATGCATCAACATTGGCGGCCTTCTTTGGATTATTTTTTTCTCTCTCTTCTCTCTCTCTCCCTATCCTCTTAATTCTTGCTTTTTCGTTCTTCAGTTTTGGCTTACAACGATCTGTTGAGTTTTGAATTATGATGAAAGGAATGTCAAGAGCACAAGGTTGTGCAATACGAATAGAAGTTAATAACGATTACTGCCTCTTCAAGTGGTTGTTGGTTTGGAAAACATCAATGCCTAAAATTCGAAGAGTAAACACTTGTGGTCTTCAAAGATTTAATGAACGATTGAGGTACAGGTTTCTCAGGTGGAAAAGTAGTCCCTTAACTCTGTGTTATACCCTGGTTTAAAGACTTGAATTTCATTTGAACTTATCATCCATAGAGTGAATTGACTCTCGAGTATAAATGTCTTGCTGTTAAAGTAAATTTTCGATTGTGGAAGACGAATGCTTTTGTGAAGATTATTTTATCGTTACAATGTTTAGTGAGGGATTCTCAATGATAAGCTAAGCTGTATGTCATATCTTTTCAGCTATGAATTCAAATGCATGATTAGAAAGTAGATAAAAACGGTAGAAGTATATTGCAGACTTAGTAATAAAACAGTCATGGGCGCAACGGCATAAGGGGCCTTTGCATGAAATGATACGATAAAAGTCCTCTTGAAAATCCATTCATCACACTTCAAAAAAAAAAAGATGTGTAAAACTCTGATGGATTTGTCATAGATAAATTAATTATTTTCTAAGATATGTCGATCAAATTATCTGATAAAACCCCAGTGAACTCGTGTCAGTACCAGGGCAGACATCCAATACTAAGCAGACGATCGACTCGGAAACTTGTGAGACTGAATCTGTGATAAATTCTACACTGAATATTAAACCACCTTTTATTATAAATTTTATGGTGTGATATGCGCTTGACGACTGTGATAATGATTTCTTCTTCTGGGTAATACAGCCGTTAAAAATGTAGTTGTTGATTTATTTGATTTTTATTTCTCTTCCGTTATGAAAAATTCCTTTTCCGTTTATAAGAAAAAAGAAATATTCCTTTTTTGTGCACTTTACGATGAATAAAAATAATCAAGTAGCATTTTAAAAGTTTGGAGTTTATAAGAATTCCATTTGTATCGGGGGAAATTTATAAACTTCACGGCGCTTTCGTTTACATAATACATGATTTGTTTCAAAGTGTTCAGCAAGTGAACTCCCTATACAAATGAAAGATTCCATCGAAGCTCAATAACAACCCTAAAAATTGAGCTCTTTTCCAAAAAAAAAACTACCTAAGTACCATGCTATTTTCATAAAAAAATAAATAATTCTCCATTTCCTTAATTGAGACCGTGTTGCGGAATTAATACAACATTATCACATATTTATAATACGATTTTATCTACCCACGAGGAAACTCGAAACCCAATAAGACCCAAACAGGTCCATAAAATGGTCTTTTTCTCAGGTAATAATTGAACCTAATTAACCATTTTTTTCCGTCAACCTCCTGGTTTTCTTTTTCTTTCTCTTTTTTTCAAAAAATAAATTGTTCTACGTGGTCTGTTCAATCTATTATCAGTCTCATTTATTTTCTTATTTCGTTCTGGCTAGTCATAAAAGACGCTGGAATCCAACCAGTAATTGCATACTTTATTATTTTTCTGTCCAGTTTAATGACATTGAAAGATGAAAAAAAAAGACAAAAAAAAAATTATTTCATTTTCCGATGTTTGTCACATTGCTGTAAGAGGCAACTTTCTTAATAAGGTAAAATGAGATATTTCTGAGATAAAATAAAGTTAATTAGAAGGCTATATATCTTGAAACTGTCTGTATATCTATCTAGTTAGCATATTTAGTATGGTTTTATGATCTGACAGTTTTTCTAGTTTTTTCTAATTCCATTAGAAAAAGAAAGAGTTTATTGAAATCAATATAAGAGGTTTTTTTATATGAGAGAGAGAGAGAGAGAGAGAGAGAGAACGAGAGAGAGTTTTCTATTCAATTTTCTAGACAAAAACATGCGAATCTTGTTAGGAATAAATTAATATGAAATCGCGAGTCGGCTATGTAAAAGAATACTCACTGCTATAAAATTGGTACAAAAAACACTAAGGTTCACAGCAGATATTGGTTCTGATATTGATGGAGATATATGACATCCATCTCGCATTTATTGATATTGGGCAACCAATTTCGGGCCACTGAGAACTGAAGACGATTTATAGGCAGCTGACACGATATCAAGATCTATACATAGGGGAACAACAAAAAACTTGTGGTGGGGGGTGGGGGAAGAGAGAGATGGAAGGAGGGTCCCTTATTATATGGTTCTCGCATTCTCGCTGAAATGATGATATACTTGTTAATATAGACCATAGTCAAAAACGATAATACATTACAAATGTAGACATGTTTTTATTGATATTTGTGCGTAAATTGTTTTAAGTATATCAGTTATCCAGAGACGAGAAATGATTTTGAATTACTGTCCAGATGAATTTAGAAAACTATTTTTTTTTCGAAATTGTAGAGGGCGGTAGATCAAATAGGTTCAAAAATTGTGTTCGATAAGTCTCAGAGTATATAAAGCTATGGCAACTTGATGTTAGTCGGAATGAATTGTTTTATATGGGTGAAACTGATAAGAATATAAGTAAGTGGTCATTGTTAAAAGTGATTTAGAATGGTGCCCTTAAATTCACCTCCAATTTTTCAACCAATTATCCAGAATATTAATTTTCCTCTCGTTGCTTCTAACAAATGAGATGAAGGGAGAAATAAATGTAACACATAGTAATTGGATACTCAAAACGCAAACCCTAGAGCTGAAAAAAAATAAAGGACTTTCTAATTTTCCTCTAATTGGTCTTGTAAAAGCATTTAAAATCTATACGATATGCAGCTTTGCTTTTATATCTCTTTGATAACCCCAGGTTGTGAAAACCTTCTTTTTTTTACTCCTACCTATCTTTTTCGGTATCCATGGTAACCTCATCACTTGTTTATTATTGGAATCATATTTTGCTGTGAAAAGTAGTTCGATATGAAATTCTCATTTGTACCCAGTGTAAATGTCAGGCCTTGCATAATGCGCGAAAAATAACTTTTTTCTCTAGTGTCATGAGACTGAAACAGCAAGGGTTTTTTTTTTTCCTTTTTCGTAATCAGACTTTTTGCGACTGTTTTATGATTTAAGAAAAAGCAATCAATACAAATTATATTCATCTACATTAACCAGCATACAAACCAATGGGGATTTTTAATGTTGGTAAGTGACATGAAAATCAAATTTTTTTCTCATTTGTTTATTTTCTTTTGTTTTTGTTTTAGTTTTTCATTAGTTTTTTAAAGGGGGAAGGGGTTACTTTCTGGGAGGGGGGGGGGGGTCTTTGGTAAGCCATTGCTTTTAGTCGTTGGTACCTGTAATTTAATTAAATACTTGTACATAAGAAAAATCTAGATTTGTACCATTTTACTTACATTCGTTACCATTTCATAATGAGATTTATGTTCTATATATTTTCAAATTCAATTTCAATTCAATGAAGAACTATAAATTTCTATTGCCATTCTTAAATAACTTGACAGTTTTAGTTCACTTGCGGTTTATTCAGTTTTGTACGTCATAACATTCATACTTCTAAAGAAACCCATGCCTGTCACTTTTCCTTGGTTGCAATGTTTCATTAAATACTTGTTTTGTACCAATTAGCTTGCATGGAAATAACTTTAAGACGTACCAAAAAATTGACATTTCTTGTACTTTTCTTTTTCATTAATATCCTCCTCAGAATATCAGTAACAGAAAATAACACTGGGTAAATTAATACACCACTAATTCTTGTCTTCGGTGCTTTGACGTTTAATTCCGGTAAGGCACGTGCGCGCCATATATTAATAATCATGTGACAGGTGCCCCATATGACTACATAGCCAATATACCCATTGCTACAGCAGTTCATCGAAACCATGCAGAGATTTAATCAGTCTATTTATTGGTAGATCTTATCTTTATCAATTAACAGAATTTAACCTCGTGCACATTGTAAGGTTAGTGGTGGCCACGTCTGTGAGAAAGTCCCGGACCGGATCAACAACAATGGTGCAAATTTAACTTCCGGTTTCCGTTTACCGCTTTTCTCTGCTCATTTTTAAGACTCAATAACTAAAAAAACGGTGATGACTCATTCAAAATATAATTCACAATGTTCAATATGCTGACCGTCTCAAAGAGAAAAAGATATCTTAATTTTTTAGCCATGTCAGCATCGTGGTACATGTATCTCTGCTTCTGAGGCCAACTTTATAATGTACATTTGGCCGACTAACTTGGAAGTATATCTACCAAACAACACGCTTCCAGACAAAAGACAAAATCTTGTCACCAGACTGTATTGGGAGTTTCGAAAAAAGGAAATCGTTATTGTAAAATGCTGGAAATTGCCAATGTAATGTGATAATGCCTGTATTTTTGGGCGTCTTCTAATGTAAATATGTTTGTCTCAGTCTGTTCATTGTAAATGGATGACGATATGTTAGTCACAAAGTATATAGTGGTATTCCTATGTGACACATAGATAAACAGAGTACACAAATAAATATCTCTCTCTCTCTCTCTCTCTCTCTCTCTCTCTCTCTCTCTCTCTCTCTCTCTCTCTCTCTCTCTCTCTCTCTCTCTCTCTCTCTCTCTCTCTCTCTCTCTCATATTGTGTAACGTGGCGATTTAATGATCAGATTACACTATCGTACAATTTTATTTTTTATAATAGCATCAACCGTACAAAAACAAAAAAAGCACTTGGAAAATGAAAAGGGAAAAGGCAGGTGTTTTAAAATTCTTTATAAAAAAAACATAAAAACACAAAACGAATCGGAGTCTTCTCAACAACTAGATACTATTTTTACTCTGGCCCCTAGGCTCAAATTACTCTCTGTCTAAAAGACAGGGTACCCTGTGCCCTGTAATTCATCTGACTGTTTGCAAGAGATCAAATGTTTGAACCTCACAATGGCTAGGACTTAGTCGTTAACCTACCGCGAAATTACTGCAAAATGGAGAATTGGCCATATATCTCCATTAGCTTAAAAACGACGATTTAATGTAGCAGAAAATTTTTCAATTTTTCAAATCGGTTTGTAATGATTGTTATTGACAAAAGATTTTTTAAGCTCATGCTTGCCGGATTCTCCGACTCTGGAAAAAACCCCGTCTGTTTGTCATCTGTTGAATAATTCTGTCAAAAGAGCAAGTTTGACGATCAAAATTATCTCAAAATATTCATTATTGATGGTAGAAGTTGCTTTGCGTTTTAAGGTCGATTTATTAGTGAGGGGAAATTACGGGGATGTGTTCCTGTATTGATGTCTTTAAACGCCCCATAAGCTACAGATGCACAGGCATCTGGTAAAGACTAAAAAAACATCGAAAACCTGAAAACATCCAACTTAAGATTAGTCGTAAAAATATTTTTTTTTCTAACTACATTGTTACGTGGCACGACATAAACAAGGTTAATCAAGTAACCATGTTCGGTATGTGGGAAAAATTATACGCGAGAGGGTGATGAAAGGTGTGTGGCAAACAGTGATTTCAACAAACCTGTCAACCGCATTGCACCAAGGGAGAGGGGTCAACCTTGTTATGGGGGGGGGGGGGGGAGTTTTCAACTTATCCCCGTCTAAGAAGATTATCGTTTATATACCATTTTTTCTTCCCTTCTTCCTCCCCATTAAACAAGTCATCCTGCCCCATGGTTTGTTAACATCATGATTTACCGCCTTGAAGTAATAATTACCGAAATGGCCTGAACGCGGCATTAATTATTACTTCAGCAAGAGCATGTTTTGGGTGGTTCCAATCGACTTGCTCGGTTTCGGATTGCGTGAGGCCAAGCCCGACCTTTTCAAAGAGGATTGATAATTGGTACTTCAAAATATAAAGACTGGCCAAATCTTTTCTCTTTCGTACCTGCGCGTAACAGAAAATCACCTGCTAAGAGTACCTTCATTATTTTCCTTATATACCTGGGATAGGGTGACCAGGTAATACCAGGTAGGGATGCTCGGACAATCCCGGTACCGGGTTTCGATTTATTCATTTCCTATGTCAACTGATCGTGGTGTGGAATATATTACCTTTAATCTCCTTTGTTCGCCCCTCCATGCAAGTTGATTTTGTTCAGTTCGTAGTCAAATGACATCATATTTTTTTCCGTTGTAAAGTAGAAATTATTGTGGCTTTCTACGTTTTGTACCTCCTTCGTATAAAAGGGAGAGAGAAAAAATCATTAATAATGACCCGTCTTATTCATAATTACAAAGAAGGGTTAAATTGTATCCAATAAATCATTCTAAATTATTCATATACGGCTAGTATGGTGAGTCAGGTGAATTCATTTGCCATATTTGTTAATATGTGTAAGGATCACTGCTCATTCAAAACAGAAAAGGGTGGGGTTTGGGGAGGGGGAGGCAAATTGTGATGAATAAAGTTTGGATAGAATTTTTTTTTTACTTTAGATTAGGAAAAACTCTTGAAATCCATCGCAATTAGATGCAAACAAACAAGCAGCGATCAATGGGGCTTAGCTCGGTGCGCGTTTCCGCTCTCTGATGTCTGATCATGGAAGTGAAAGAGACTCAAACATCAAATCCTATTATTTCAGATTTTCTTCCCCCAAATTGGAAGTCCATTTTGTCTTTCTTAAGGTCCAGCTTGATGACCAATAATATCGGAACCCTCGACTGTGAGCTTGATTTACACTGTGTGTTGTAGTATTGGAGATTCCATTTCACCAAACACCTGTCCTTCTGAACTGGGTCTATAATTATTGACCGAATTAGGATTTTGTCCTCTATGTGCCAGAAGATGATATTAACCCCCATTTTGTAAAAGATTTTTTGAGCTAAAAATGAGCTTCTGTTGTCAACTGCTTCCTTTATTAAAGATCCTTAACAAAAGCAATGGCGATCGGTATTATGCATCAATAGGCCTGATGAAAGTTTTGATCAGCCAAACCTGCAGTACATGTTTCGCCTCAGGGTACATAGAAATATGGGATTTTTAAAATTTGCCAATAAATCAGTCAATATTAGGCTTAATCTTATTGAGCTTCATCCATCCTTCGCTATTTAGTCTGAATTATAAATCTATTCAAAAAAGAGTATATATCAATATTTCTCTTTGAGTGACACAAAACTGTAAAACAATGTGGTCTTTGTTGTCGTAAAATTCTTTGATATTGACAAAAACCACAAACGATTGATGATTTTCAGAGTTCATTTGTCTGAATAACAAACAAAATATAGAGAATTTATGAGAAGGTTAGGGTGTGAAATAGAAGTATGTACAGTCTGTTTCATTTCATCGTTTAAAAATTATCTGGTCATATTATATTGCACTGTGCACATAAATAATTGATGGCAAATACAATGGAATTAAATAAACATTTTTCTTCTCAATCTTTAGACAGGTTAAGGACCTTTTTCTCAATGTATAAACTTCGTGGTCGGTCTGATTTTAAGGTAGTTCCAAAGCCATCAATCAGTATCAAGTGTTAACCTTCAAAAGAAAGGGAAATATTTTCCTGCAGTGAATGGCAGCTTTCGCAAATGAATGTTCAAAAAATGTGCGAAAACAAAGTATACACAAGAAGGAAAACGTCAACTTGTCAAGATCAAATCGACGCTTGCAGGAGCCAAAGGCGCTTTTCTAGGTAATCGGCTTCATCTTGGTCATTTGCGAGTTTGACGTTACGTCACCTACATTATTTCGAAAACGATAGCAACCAAATACCTGTCTCTTTTTATTATTACAAGAGAAGATTCGATTGTCAAAAACAATTCTAACCTGCTTTCACAATCAGTATATCGTTTCTGTCGAAAATTATTATCGATAAAGCACGAAAATGTTCACGAGTTTTCGGGGTTTTTTTTCACATGTAAGTGATATAAGTATAGAGACATTTTTCCATCTAAGCAAACGGCGACAATGAACAATCATAAGGACATCGAGTATATCTCAAAAACCACATAAATCCGCCATGTTTTAATTCCGTCCTATATGATAATGGTCTAGTACACAAAATCTCATTATCGTTAGAAACCCCTTAATTCTAACTTCCACTAATTATAGGCAAGGCTTTCCCAGGGTATTAACTGAGCTTGTTAATTTTGAAATTTAAGAGACCTAGCAAGATGTAATTTTCCATGGCAAAGTCTGCTTTTTCTGTTCAATTATTGATATTACAGTGTCTGACTTTTACTTTGCATCTGTCGCAGTAATTACACAGCCACGCTTTTATAATTCTAAACATGTTGGTTTGCAGGTGAATTACACCGGGGGCGATTTTCACTTCTGATACGGTAATATATTGATTTTTGTAAGGAAGAGGACATTTTGTTTGTTGAGTAACATGTTAAGATCACTGTCACAAAACATATTTAATTTTTTTTTTATGTTATGAACTGTGACATTTCAACGTTTAGAAAATGTAACAATATTAAATGTGGCGATATTTAATGCAGTATCCTTTGCACATGCCCAATCCAAGTTATTCTGGAGACGATGTCACCATGAATTGCAATCCCCTTTTTTCTCAGGGTCATGCTAATTGACGAAATGACGTCTTTATCACCAACGTTTATCACTTTTTCTCCCAGATATTGAACAATAAATTCATCACCCGCCTTCCATTTCACCAAATATCATCACGTTGCTTGTTTAACAATGGAATATCGGTCTAAATCATAGCAATCTTTTTCTCCCATGATGTAACAATATTTTTCGGCTTTTAGGGGGCCACAAAGAAAATTAATGTTCTTTCTCCCCCAATGCCCAGATGCGATCTGTCCTTCTGGAGAGTTATGATGTCAGATATTTTCTCTCTCTCCTTCCATCTTTCATTCTATGCACTCACAAGCATGCTTGACTTCTTCCCAATAATAATTAACGGGTGTTTTACGAAGCTCAACCTGACCTTCTATACAATTATGGTCATTTTTGTCGACTAAAAAAATCATATTATTTCAATAATTCTGATTTAAGAGACAACCGTATTATATATAACCAGGGTATTTCTATTATTCGTGGGCTTAAGTATGAGAATCTATTCAATTATTAAATTATTATTTTCTTTAAAATTGTTTTTGTGAACAGCAAAAGAACAGTGTTAACCCTCCCACTACCTTTTCAACGTCAAGAGCTTCACACTATTAAATCTTCAATAACTAATCTATCAAAAATGCGCTCTGGTATGAAACATTTCATTGAGAGGTTTTTTTTCCTTACAGTAAAATGAACATCTGTCGACATTGCAAGCATATTTATACATCAGATTTATAACCCTAATTTGCATAATGAGCGACGTACATTATTCATCGTATTTACAAATGACATTTTGATTCGGGAGAAAAAAAATTGATTTCTTGCATGTTTTTTTAAATTTTGCTTTGTTTAACCCCCACACACGTACGTATTTCAATTCACCAGAGAAGAAATGGAAATAATTTTTTAAAAAATGAAAAAAATAAAAACACAAAATAAACCCCAAAAAAGCAAAAAAAAAAAAATTTTTTTTCAAAAAACAACAAAGACAAAGAAAACACAAAATGTTGAAATAAGGAAAACATACATGTATTTATTATTTTTTGTATACTAATACATGTACTTGTGGATAGAGAGAAAGAGAGGACAACAATTGTGAAAAAAAATATCTATATACATAGATAACGGATGATGTATTATTTACAAAAGCTTGGGTGATATAACAAAGGATACTATCGCCATTGAACTCTCTGAACCCTGAAGGGTGAAGAACAAAAGGTTGGAAAAAGAATTACTGCAATCACGGCGAGAAAAATGCTTGATTGAATTTTCACATCCCTGGAAATAGCGCTTGGTTGGTTGGTTCAGCCTTCATATTTGCTTCAGACAACGATACAAGCGCATCGGAGCGCGCGCGGTTGGATAAAATTTGTGCTGCCTAGGTCTTCGCATCGATAAGAGGGGAAAAAAGTAATTTGGCCGTTCAGTCGCGTTTTATAGCTGCTAAATCCAGCATCTTATCAGAGACCCCTTGTATCAGATATATACCTACAGTACAAGTGTTATTGTTTATGCAATGGACAATCATCGATGGAATAATTTCTGGTGAAGCTGAAGAACTCGCCCGCTCTCTTTTACTTCTGTGTCCAATCGCTGCGAAGAGATTGTGGACTCTGCCAATTTGCACTTTCTGCCTGAGGCGAGGAAGAGTTTTCAATGAAATATTTCGCCGTGTCGCCTGTACTCCATTTGTAAAAACCGAATGTGAGAGAGAAGGGACAGGCGCATAGTCTGTGTGTCATCGCTGAATGTGGAACAGGGCTAGGATCCCCCAGTTCATCGCATTGTTTGGGGTACACAAAAGCGTGCTTTTGTCACATGGTTTAAAAGACACCTCTTCTCGTGTGCGCTGATGTGTGGCGGCTTAAACAAAAATGTGGAACACACCTCCAAATGTGTGACAGAACTTAGACGTGTAGATTTCACTGTGGGATATATATTTATATGTTGTTAATTTTTTCTGATTTCTCTCAGTTTCAAATTCGACCAGTGTGTATAGCGTTGTGTGAACTGAAAGTACAGTGTTAAAACATGGAGGTCCCCTTGTGGAAGTTTATTTTATCCATACTCGTGTTCATTACTCCAGGTAGGTTTTGTAGTTATGTTCAGTGGTTTTGTTAGCTATTAATAATTGTTTCTGTTATCAGGGGATATATCTGCATGTCGATTAAATAATATACACTTGTATAGATAAAACATTTGCATTGTATCGCATGCATTACACAGGGACCGCGACATGGGGTTAATGGGGGGATAAAACATTAATCTACATCGATGTATATAAAATGAAATTAGAACTGAATGTCTATGCGGATGTTTCCCTATCTCAGAATTCGGAAGAATTATCTAAATCAAAAATTCTCTAGAGAGTTCGTAGTCGGTCATAACAAGACTGTTATGCCTTACAATATTAATGAAATATAACGGGATAATAAATATTGAGTTGATTATAAAACTTTGAAACAACATCCCGATGCCGGAACTGATATCAAAGTCACTTGTGATGAAAAGGAGAGATAAAGTTTTCTAATGTTTTTTCAGCGATTAAAGATTAAATTTATCTGAAAATTATAAGCGTATGTAACCACTGACATGAAAAATCACCAAACGGATTTTTTTTATTATTGAAAAAAAAGAAATAGGGGTTAAATGAACCAGTAGTAGTCTTTTAATCCTGTTATTTCGGTTAGTTTTCGACCCACGGATTAATCAGGATTCAAATGAAATACACCTGGAAAAGACCCCGGCTCTTGCATTTGTATTTAAACACAGTGAGTTCATTAGAAATGTGGGTGTGTAGAAGTTTCATCAACAGTTCAATATTGCCACTTAGATGTCGATATTTTATCTGATGAGAAAAACGTCAATAATACACAGGTAGAATCATCGAAATTACGACAACCGACAGCGGATACATGTATATTACGACATCAAAATGTCCACCCAATACCGTGTCCGTTTATATATCATGTAAATTGTTTTCATTTCTGAGATTTATTTTGAGTGATAAAAAACAACAGTCGACACTGCCATCGGAACTCATCAACTATTTATGCTAATTAGGTATTAGGATTGTATGAAAGGATTCACAATGTACGGACGCTGTATATTCCCCCATTATGTCATCGAAAACCTTCAATCTGACACTTCATGAATATGCTAATGGGAGGATGTTTTTCAACGAAATAAGACGTTATTATGAATTCCTCTTTATGTCAGGACACGACTGTATGAGAAAATGTGGACCAACCACAGAAAATTCCTATGCAGTATTAGTATTTTTTCTAATTATCCTACCTCCGAACTTCAAAGGGCTTTATTAAGGATACCAACGGGTGCATTGAAAGGTCAATTTTCCTTTAAATGAAAAAAAAATCATTTGACTTCTGCAGCTTGTACAATAAAGCGATGCCAGTAGTCACACCGCTAGCTTTTTAATAGGGTCTTAGTTTAGAGTATTAGGAAAACTAACCTCGCCGTAACAGTTACAAAAGAGTGCACTATAATCCTATAGTTCCAGTTCTATTTGGAGGGACAAAAAAGGAAAAAATAATCAAATGAAACCCCGTAGTAATCTGGACCGTGTCTTTATTTAATTTTTTTTTTGCTGGTTCCATTGCGTGTATTACTGACAGGTTAATCAATTAATAATGGTACCAATACATATTCAACTAAGAATAATTTTTGTTGTGAGCAATCGATTTTTCTCTCGGTTTAGATGGCCAATTTTGGCTTCTACCATTTGCCAATCTGCAGAAAATCTCTTTCAGCCACTTTACAAAACGTAATATAACCAGAAAGCATTGATCACCCAATGTGTTTATTTTCCTACAATAGCAATAATTCATATGAAATATGACTTGCTGAAACAAAAAGAGAAATCGCGAATTTCTCGCATTTCTCAAATGGAAAGGAATTAAATTTCGAAAGTTCATTTTTTGAGCAAATTGGAACCAACGAAGTCGGGATATTTTAAACCCGAAAAAGTGAACATTGTAATAATTGATAAAGTAAAAAGATAGGGCAATCATGCAAGGAAATAATTTATCAGAAATATGAAATAAATGGCTAACAGATATGAGCTCTAGTATTACTATGCATTCTGTCTCCAGACATTTGCAGCACGGCTCTTATTCAGAGAGAAAGACCATTCCATAAATGAAGTTACATTGTATTGAGTAAACTCGTTGTCATTTTCTATCTCCATTTGCCGTAAAAGAAAGGCCAGCACGAACTAAGCTCTAAGTATCCTCTTGTGTAATTAGTACGACCAAAACATCAAGTAGCCTCTTGGTAGGTCTAATGACGCGAACATGGGCTATTGATGGGAAAATAGACCAGATATAAAATGCTTTCACGAAAAAAACTAATCATAACAAAGGGAAGGGAAATTTGACCCTCCAAGCGCGTTTGCTGTCCAGTGGGGGAACAGAACATGGAGGGATATTAACGTGATGGTTTATGGTAGTTTCGCTAATTGTCGTGTCAGAACAGCTAATTGAATATCCGTGGTCACAATATGCTCGTTGATTTCACACCTTTCAGGTAACAATGTTGTCACTAGACAGATTTCGCCGACCATGAACAAAGATGGACAGATACACTTGTTAGCGACAATTGCTGTCATTAGACACAAATACATTCATGTCCTTTGTGGTTTATCATACCCCTCTATGCTTTTTTGCCTTCTATTTTTCTCTCTCTTTATTTTGAAAACAGCTCATAGGAATCCTAGTGCATTCAATGAAAAAGATTCCAAGATTGAAAACTTATCCCGTGCATTGGTAAATCACGATAAGATGAGTTTTTTTAAAGAAAAAAAAAGTTTCTTCTTTTTTTCGCCCTGAACTCTCTCGTGTTCTTTGGCTATTCTGATCGGTTGCACGCACGGAAAATCAATTTCAGACTTCCAGAACAATGCTTTAATCGACCTGAAACAACCAAGATCAACCTTTAATCGAAATATTTTTTTTGTTCGTTACTTGTTTTCAATTACAATATCCGCAATTATCATCTTTCTGATTGTTTTTCTTGCCTTTTGTAGCCCCTTATGTCAAAACGATCTGTGCCTCCCCCCCCCCCCCCCCCCCTTACCAATTTTCCCCCCTCTCCGACATATTTTCACGGCTGCCAAAAACCACTAACCTCCCAGAAATTTTGTTTGTTTAGTTCATTAAAAAAGAAATATTTGAAGGTAAAGCGCGCTCGTTTTTGCCTATACTAATTGTAATGCACTGTTTCTTAGATTTGATTTTGCGATCTCTCACCAAATCCTAGAGCATTAATAAAACGTCTGCAGAAGAAAAAAAAGAAAACATGTCAACGGTCAGGCAGTCGATTCCATTGAAACAACAAGCTTTTATTTACCATCTACATTTGTGGGCAAACATCAATGGATGCTTCGTATTACTACAGCTGGAATTTATTAGGGCCGCTGGAAAATTTACTCCCAATATCCCCAAAGTTTATTTTACATCTCTTGTTTCTTGTACGAAAACACAGTTTCGACATTCTTCGGAGAGTTGTACTACTTCTAAACCTGTATCATTGCGCGCGTGATGTCAGACACGAGATTTCCCCTGATTGATTATAGTACCATCCTAATTCGCTACACACGATGACAGTATTTATGTTAGATTAAAAGAATTATTTTTCTCCGACTTCCGATAAGACGAGTTTAATATGTCAAAACAAACCGGGGATGTGGTAACATTTAACACTTAATATTTGGCCAAACGATTAAGAGGTGATAGAAGCAGAAGTGTAAACACACGCGTGTTTGGAAACTCCCGAATACTCTTAATCTGTGAGCGACTCTCATTAGAAGTCAATAATCTGCTTAAGATCTAGCCCGGTACCCTGCTGTTCCAATGTTACGTGAAACTAAGTAAGTTGAAAACAAAAGCCAGCAGACCCCTTCGCAGTGGGTACAAAAAATGTTAATTCCCCCGACTGTATTACAGAAGGTGGCTAGAAAAAAGAATTTAAACTTTTGTTCACATGAAAGAGAAGAAAAATTCTATCGACGTGTGAAAAGGTTTTTTTCTGTAAATAGATACTACTTGCTTTGTTAAATGCAAAACATTTTTTTCTATGGTTAAACTATTATGACTTTTGTATGTTAATCAAGATAGTAATACACTTTTTCTTATGAAAAGGCTTCTCAGAATTTTATATGGGCATTAAATTATGATTTGTTATTCTAGTAATGTTAAACTATGACCGAAAAGATACATTTGGTGGGAGATGACTTGTGTAAGAAAAGGTATAAATCTTTTTTAATCAGGCGAAGGAATCCTCTATGAAAAGAAAGGGTCATTTGTAGAATAAATCAAGCGAAGCCATCGCAGGAAATCAATACACGTCAATGCTCGCTATCTGGTCTTTCTGGAGCTTCTTGTCAACAAGACGTCCATAAAAAGACCGATTTTCTGTAATGGAACTTGTTTAATCAGATTTTTTACGAGTTTTCTCTCCGAGGTTTACCTACTTGGTTTATTGATTCACCTAAGCGCTTCATCTGCTGATCTGGGTCTTTTCAATGTTTGTTTGAGAGTATACATTGTCTTTACCAATGATGTTTCAAAGTCTTGCCTTTTTTGGAGGGAAGCGTCTCGGAGGAAATCGATAACTTTAATATAACATTGCTTTGTGTGGATCCCTGCACGGACTTCTCTTGTCAAACAGGGAAGGAGACGATGGAGGGAGACAATATGAAGACCGAGCGTCCCCTACCTGACTAAATCCCCGACTAATGCGAATTTGATTAAGATATTTTTCCCTCGCTGCTCAAAAATCCCAGGATATTTCAACTCGGTATCAGTACCTATTGTACTCTGCGAGAGACAGTAATTGACAATCCATGATATCGAGATGGGATAAAAAAAAAATAGAATCATTTCATACAAGGGATTTATCATTGCGGACTAAAAGCTTCTCTACTCTTACTTTCTTAAAACCTCGAGATGTCGATTGTCAAATGGATGATGTCGTTGCGGTAGAGTGACAATAGAAACAGAGATTAAAACTTCGTTGTTGGGCTGATATTACTGTCAAGAAATCTTGACAGAGAATTAGGGGAAAGATTTATTGAGTATAAGAGTCATCCCTAAACTTGGTGTCATGGCTGGTGATTCACCCCCTCCCCTTGCTCCTCCATCCTGTAGGTAAAATAACATAGACCTTTTGTCATACTGTTGCGATACAGTCATTTCGCTGCAACCTTTTCTTTGTAATTTCGCCAATTTACCACTGTAATTTGTTAATAGCTGCTTTCAACGAATGTTATTTTAGTTATAGCAAAGCTGTGGTCATCCAAGAAAGCTTCTTCTAGCATCCAAAGTAAGCAGACGACGACCCCCTATGCATGTTTCATTTCTCGCTCATGAAGACAGCTGCAAGAAATTCTTATATTCTCTACATCTTTCTTGTTCTCTCGCACGCCTATTTAGTTCTGAAAGTAGTGGCGATGTTTTAGAACATTTAAATCCATTTTCCTTGCGATAATGATTCAACGCTTCATTCAAGATGATGATAAACAGGTTTTTTTTTCAATTTTCTTCAATGTTGATTTTTATCATTGCTTTAAGAAAATGAAGGGGAAAAAATCTATATGCTTCGCTCCGATAATGAAGATTACAATGTGTTTTCTGTTGATAAAACTTTCTAGTCACCCAGACAATATACTAACGCAGATGTGATGTAAAGAGTTGTAATATACAGGACGAGCAGTGAAAAGATTGGAAAGCTGTTATCATAAGTTATTAGATTCAGTCAATCAGAGCTTTCATCTACCATTACGCTGGTATATGGAGAAAAGGATAATCAATATTTATTTGAAAGGAAACTGTGAAATGTACATCAATCCAAATAAATCCCTTGTTGTTTTGACAGATTTATAAGCAGACTATACACACATGTATTAGACTTTGCTTGGTATAAGAGAGAGAGAGAGAGAGAACGAGAGAGAGAGAGAGAGAGAGAGAGAATTTTCAGAAGCCAAAGAATAATTAGACAATATCTTAAGTTTTCTGAATTCAATGTCATTTTTTTCCACTTTTTAAAGTTATGCAATAGAAACTCAATTAGTACGAGGGTGTAGCTGAGAATCAGTTTTTCTTTTCACAAAAATGTCAAACTGTGTGGTTAATTTGGAGTGGACTGCCATTGGCTAATGTCCCCGTTCTCTTTTTTGCCCGGGTTCTCGGTTATTTGTAAAAGGCAGAAATGGTGATGAAAGATGGACACTCCGGGTTCCCATCACTGCCATCTGTCTACTGTCACTCCAGTGAAATAGGGACTAATTAGATTCTACCTGTGGTTTACATTTAGTCTTAGCTAATTAGGTTTACTATCAATCGATGCCGAGTTGTATAATATCCTTTAATAAGCCCGGTGGCACCATCTGTCTTGAACTTCCCTTTCGTTTCCTCGGAGACCCCAGCCAATCAGTGCTCTCTCCACAATATACTGCATCTTTAATTGGCTTAAATGGGCCATAAAGAAAACTTAGTCAGAGAAAATTCGGGACATATGCGGGTATGTAAGTATGATTGGCTGGGAGTTTTTGGTCTCTGTTTTATTGAAATGGCGGTCTGAATATCGAGAGAAGAGTAGACTGTAATAGGCTTCATGCAGACAGTTCTTGGGAAGTTGGTAAAAACCAGAGATCGTAGAATCTGTATGTTTCCCAAGTGACTACTCGGATTAGAGAAAATGGGGGCTCGCCATTTAAGAGTATTATTACATCGAACCTAAAATGCCATCAGCCATTTGGACTATTCTTATCGTTTTCCTGAATTTTCCTTAGCTGTCATAAAAGCTTTGGATCAGACGAAGAAGTTTTTGGGGTTTTTTTTATATCTCGAGTACACATGTTTCAAGGACGATTTATTCATGCATCTTAATCGACAGTGTCGCTTTTTACATGGTTAATTAATAACAACGGATTTAGCAATAAATGTTTCTAGATGGTACATTTTACGACATATGCACGGCAATCTCGTCTAAACATGAAACTAATAAGATGGTACATTTTACGACATCCACACACCAACCCTTAACTGCCAAACGCGTCACTCTATTTCAACACATGTTTTTCTTTCTTAAGATGAAGTGCGAATCTAAACTTATCAAAATTTCTTGAGGGAAACAAAAATATGTCTTTCTTGTCACCTTTTTTTTCAACTGTTTTGACAAAAAATTTTAGTATTCTATCGCAATGCTTTGTCACCTCTAGCGCCAGCTTCACATTAATAAAAACATGTAATTAGGGACAGACCTATATACGCTTATGGGTAATTGGAGGTGGCTCGCGCTATCAAAGCATTTATTCCATCTGACATTTATTTACATTGCTTTTGTAGGCGATCTTTCCATTCATAAGTATGCAACTTTTTTTTTTACCTCAACAATAAGACAAAAATGCAACAGTTAAGAGTACATTTGATATGTCTATTTCATTGCATGCATAGGAGGAATTTTGCTTTTATTTATTTTTAATTACTGAAAACCTTCGTCTGAGGAACCTTTAAGAAGAAGAAAGCCCTCAAGGAATGTCTGTGTTGTTCTGTTTTTCTTGTTCAAATGGACTGTTTTCTTGTTAAATGTGTATAATCTTTGAATGAGAATGAAAAGACTATTTACTATTTAAATCAACCAATCGTTGGAAGATTTTCTTTCGGTTAAAGTAATAAGTATGTGTTGCTCTATTTAGCCTTTTACTTGGTATATGACGTCATAGCTTCTCATTATTGTCTACGAGACTTGATTGCGGTATTGCTTATTATATGGCTTCCGCGACAGACACCAACCCTGATGTTGAGAAACCTAAGTAAGAATTGATGAACCACACAAAGAAAGAAAGAAAGAAATGAAGGAAAAAAATAACATATAATCAGTGCAGGATAATTCGGGATCTCTTATTTCTGATACAAGAACGGACCATCTTTTTGCGAAAGCCTCATAAAAACCTTCTTCATTATATCCTGTGTATTATTCCATCGGGCGTACGATATTGAAATTAGAACCCGCCTGTGCATTAGCGACACTAGAAACCTTCCGAATACCAGTCGTCTTTACAGATGCAAATTAATCCAATTTAGACATGTATATTATGACCAACATTACAGGCGTACTTTTTGTTGCAAATTTTTTGGTTGCGCTGTATCACCAATGTTACGGAATACATTTGCGCAGGGGATGGTTATTTCCAGGGGTACTGACGTCATGAATTTGATCCTTATTGAAATTTTAGTTCCTAATTAAAGGACGATTAACAGACGCATATCCTCGTGATTAATTTTTTTTTCAAGAACGGAATCTTTAGGCTTGGAAGGCTTTTATTATTGGGTTTTAATGAAACATCGGAGTCGGCTTTTCAAAGCCTAGTGTTTCTGACGGCTAGGTTACCATAACTTGCATGGTTTTTGTTATGCTGAATTCTTCATAACTCCAGGCAACAACAGACATCTCAAAAACAGCATGGCTTCGTTTGTTGTAAGTGGGAGTTTTTTTTAGACTGACAAAGAAATTTAAAATTGTGTAACTTTGTTTCTCAAACTAACGACAGCTGATTAAGCTGGTTGGGGTTGAAGAAAATTTTTCTTGCCACCCACTGGTACCGTAATGAATACCAAGAATATTACGGAAATTGTTTTTTGTCATCTACAGAAACTTTTTTTTTTAATCTTATTTATCGGTCAGATTTTTTCCCCTTAATTCTCTTTCCCAATAAAGTTCTATGAAGACAGACAAAAGTGAAAACGAAAAATTTCTTAATATTTTAAAATGAGGTCAGATACAGACTCATCGCCCCACCTCAACGTGTTCAGAACCAGGAGAGCCTCATAAATACCCAATTGACTGGTAGTTTTCTTAACATAAAACCCCCGAGAGATAATGGGACTTTCTCAGTCGTTTTACAACAAAGTCTATTTTGTTTTATATTTATCCTGGATAGTTGGTAATCTTGCGGATAACAATCGTTTTTCTTCTTCTCGTATTTTACGACCACCGTAGGATTCCAAAGTTCGTTTTAGGCGCACTCTAAATTCTCCCAATTCGCTGATTGATGATATAGTTAGATCCCCATTTGCCGAGTGCGGTGATTTTCAGCGTTATTAGTTTATTATAACTCGCTGAATTTTTAAGTCGACATTGGGAATGAACAATGAGCATTCATTACTGAGCACAACCGAATGTCTTAACGTTTAATAAAATCTTTTTTTGTTAGCGAGGCCTAATTCCCCTGATTTAAGCCCCGACGATACATCTCTCCAGCGAGATCCCTCGGATTCATTTGTGTAGATCAATCAACGTTAAGTCCGGTTTTGTCACGCTCCTGATAACCTGGCTACCGGTTAGATACTGTATCTGGCAGAAGCACTGTTCTCAGCACCAAAAATGCTCATTCGCTTGTCTTTATCTTATTTATCACCAAAGACATACAACAACGACCGCCCATTGATTGGTCTTCGGGGAAAATATTGATCAACAGTCCAATGCGTTTGTGAATTTGCCAAATCTTCTTTTTCAATTTATCTTATCTTGTCCTTTTAAAAATTGTTTCCACGTACGTAGATAGAGAATGTGCTGGAATGAAGCAGAGAGGGGAGGGAATGGATAAGCAATTTTTAAGCGGATGTGTTTGCGCGTCTGAATGTATTCCCAAAGGAACGTATGTTATGTTATGCAGCCATATTCCTGCATGCTTATTACCAATTTAATAAGAACTCTGATAAGACCAGAAACTGGTGTTCGATGTTTTTTCCCCTCGGCTCGATTCCTCTTTCGTTACGTTATTTGGCCAAATATTCCTGTGCTTCAAAGACGCAGACTCTCTCATTAAGCGCTTCTAGATATCAATTAAAACATGCAGCTTGTCCTTACACAAACAATCTCATTATCTAAACAAGCTTTGATTTAGTCAGGCTTTGGGGAAATAAAAACAGGGTGTAAAGATACAATGGGCTGTCTTTTTGGAACAATGTACTCAGTTAATACGCCTACAATTTGGTTTATATCCCAGATTTTTTTTCCTTCATGCAACAGCTATTCGTTAGAGGTAACATGTGTGCTTCGTCATCAGATCTGGTTCGGATCTTATTTTAGGCATTTTGTCATTAAATCTGTATTCGTGTAACGTAAATCACGTCAATAATTCATAAGGAAAAAAAACCTTGTCAAAAATTGAATTTGGCTTCTATGAGATTTATGTTAGAATAATTCAGTCAACGCTATTTGCTTTTGAGAAACACCGCAACTCATTCATAGCTCATCTGATAAGCATCTAAACAGATTCCTAATTAATTCAAAGGTCTTTGATGTTTAGCATTTTATATTCTATAAGATATGATGATTGAGGACATTTTTAAAGGGTTTTTACTTGCTTTCTGCACAACAACATAGTCGTCTGAAGCAAAAGTGAGAATGAAATGGAATTTCGCTCACGCGCGCGACCGGTAGACTCAGCTTTCCGATCGGTGAAGCAAATAAGAGTTTCTAATTATTATAATGACCCTTCCAAACCCTTGTTTCATCGGAAATAGATAGAAAGCAGGATTGTGATTATTATGGCGTGTCTTGGAGTTTTCAGCATGATTCACGCGCATTTTCCCGATCAATATAGCATGCATCAGGTAGTGCTTGCTACTATCATCGAAAGCAGACGACAAGTAATGGACACAAATCTGATATTATTCGTGACATAATTGTTCCAAAGCAGAAAAGATGTTTTTGATGATACTTTGACGAGGCTAGTATAGATGATGGATGCGAAATAAACATTAGGGCAACGATAGTCATTTGCTAGAGTAATTTATTGAGAGCGACTCTTTCTCTCACAGAACTAGGCCTTTTTGCCTTCGATACGTGGAATTGATTGGCACAAGATGACAAATTGGAAAACGGCCTTCAGCGAAAATTACCACATTTTTCATACACAGCTTCTGAACTCGTATTTTATGTCTGGTAGAATAATCAAATGAAGAATTGTGTATTGAAAAGACAGATTTCCTCTCCTAAAAAAGTCATTTACAATCTACTTAATTATCTTGCTGTGCTAATTGCCCGCAAACGTTGATATCTAGATTTGTTTTTCCTTTATAGTCTCCGCTGTGAAGCATATCTGGTGGAGAAAATACAGTCAATACTGCGAAAAAAGATATATTTGTTTCAATAAAAACTCAATACTCTACCCCATTGCTTATATCGAACGCAAGCAGGGAGATAGCCAAGAACATTTTGATATGTTTTTGACCTTTTCAGTTCTGGTAAAGGGAAACATATTACCATAATTGAGCTGCCGTACTATAAAATCTGTTCTTGAACTAGCTATCTCTTATTTGACTTTTAAATAGTTATCATTCCTGACTTAAGATGGTTATGCAATATTTTTCCAATGTAATGTTTAATTTCCAAGATAGTATAGAATCCTTTAATGGACACGCATGCTATGATAATTCAATGGGGAACATGATAATTCATTTTAGACCTCTCCAGAGATTTTTGTCTGAAAAGTGTTTTCATCCGCGTTTATCCGATTTTTGCGGTTCACAACAATATGGTTGTTCCGTGTATCTGTTTAACGATATTGCAATATAGCAATTTTTCGCCATTATTCATCCGATCATAGCATTTTTCTCATTACTCAACGCATGGTCGAACTAAATTATAATCGTTTCGTACCAGCAGCTGGTGCCGTTTTTCGTGTAGTTTTCAAAAAGGAAACACACATCAACAGCCGGGTTTGTCACAATTGCAAATGTCTTACAAGAGTGTTCGAGGCGTATTTCCATAACTTTGCGCTCTCTCACCCGAACGCTTGGGTGAGGCGCTTGAGTAGTTATTACTTCTGTTATAAATAAAACAGGGAACACTTTGCAAAAGTTAAAAGAAGCGACATCGTGACTATGAGCAATATCTGCAAACAACGGGCTATACTGATGACATATAATCATGTCAGACATAACGTTACAACCCATATGACGATATGTACAATCCCAAGAGACTGCTTGGAATTTTAAACGAAATTATGTTTTTTTTAAAGTACGTGCACTTTTGTTTCAATTATGGAGAACAAATACACCGATATTTGCTTGTACCAATGATTGTAACGCTTTCATAAAAATACTAATGCAATACTAATGTTAAGATTTCACCAACAAAATGTTCCTTAATAAGAGCACACGCTTTACGCCGCATCTGCGACAAGAAAAGTAGTTCTAGTGTGATTCGTGTGAAAAAACACGTGTATCCACGAAAAATACACTGTTTTCGCGGCAGTCTATGGAGGTTGTAGTGAGTTGGCTTCTAATCAATGACAAGACTTTGCCTTGGGGGAGTCAGAGCGGAGACTCATCAAGGGCCACAGACCCTCTCTTCGTCGCAGCCAAAACGTAGCTGAAACATTTTCCGCTTCCTTGAAACTTTTAATCATTTTATTGATTATGTCACGGGCCCTTATAAATGATTTTTAATTGACTTTTTTCCTCCCCAGTTGTAAGTGAAAATCTTAAATGAAACTTTCTAATTTTGTAGAGGTTTTTTTTAATTTTGTGTTTTTGTTTCTGTTTCATTTACTGAAATATCCAAAGACACACGCAGGCATGATGCTCTGCTAAATTTGCTTGTCAACCACTCAAAATAAATAGACACTGCCATAAATCTATGCACTTTTACAGATTAATGACGTCACAAGAACGTGAATACAACTATGGAGGTTGCATGACGTGCATGTCTGAATATTATATGAGAGTTCAAAATGCATATTGAATGTCATTTAACCATGAGGATATGTCAAAACCATAGGGGATTGTGGGATATTGTACAACGTCTTCCTACTGTACTAGAAAGTGCGCAGTATACGAACTTTTATGCCCACCCCTCAGTCTGAACTTAATAAAAGTACTGTTAATAGGGAAATATAACGACTCAGTCGCGTTCGTAACTTTCGTTGCGAGCATCAAAAATAACAATCATCAACTTTTTATCGTTGCATGTGGAATGCATAATTTATGAAATAACAGTTCATTAGGAAACATCTATATGCTTTCTTTTGGCAGAATAAACGGGAATTGGGTATTATTTTTCCGTTTCAGTCCGACTTTGATTTTCTCTAATATGATTTATTTATTGGATTTACTGAGCAAGACTCAGGTAGATTCCGTGATTTCCTCTCAATCAATCCTCGTCTCCTGCGCCATTACAGGAAGGGTCCATAATCAAGTAAAAGTCAAACCGACACGGGCGCTAAATATTTGATTATTTCGTCTTTGCAGGACGCGGGTTCTCACGTGTACAGACGGAAGCTCTCGTTGCAAGTGTATCAGCTAAACAAACTCGGTAATTCTCCCAAGATGTCGACCTATCGTCACAATGTCATTACTGTTTGGCGGAATCGCGCAAAAGATGTTGATTATGGGGAGTAAGGCTACTGCAATATTAATCGATTTCATTTGCTCCGGAATTGCAACATACACATTTCTGGTATGATCCAATTATTGGTCAATCAACACCCGATTGGTCAATATCAGAACACATTATGACTTTGATTACCGGGAATCGATCCTCGTTCCTCTAAATAAACACAATTCAATCAAAATGCCTTACCGAGACTCTTTTGAATTGGAGGAGATGGCAAATACCATAATCATAATAGTATTTTTAATACTTGAGTAATGTATCCTTTCATACTCATGGAGACTTTTTTCTGTAACTGGCAAAAGATGCTTTGTGTAACAGAGAGCACACAGAGGTATTCATTGAATGGCAACAAGACTTGAGGGTTTAAGTAAGGTTCATTTTGCTCTTTGAGATTTTTCGTCTGTCCTTTTTTGCGGTATGGTTGAGATTGTTTACAAAATACATCGCAAACCTGTTATTATCAAAGCACATCGGTTATATATTGCTTCTTTCCATTACGAACACTCTCATCAAAATTTTTACGCAATGTGCTCTCTTCTCTTCTCTTTCAAACGTTAATTATGTTGTAAAAAGAGTTTTTTGTGTTGAAATTTGAATGCAGTATATCAGCTGCATGTTATCATCAATTTTTCACACATTGCACATAATGCTGCATTTCAGAGTTATTGGTAGTTAACGTGCTATGGGCGATGCATTGAATAAAGAATGTATAATATTCTCATTAATAAGTAAATAAAGACTGGTCTAAATGGCCTTATTCTCGGTTTTAAATGACCAACTAGTAGCATTCATTCAGCTTAAAAAACCAAAACTGTCAGTCGTTTGATTTATTTCTTTCCAGTATGTTGTTAAATCCGAATAAAAAACAGAAATAAAAAATACTAGGTTTCAAACTTTTTTATCGGTGTGGTTGTTCTTGTCGAAATCCTACACGTCCCCGAACAATTACGGGAAAAAATTCAAACTTCGGAACCATCTTAGTTGTTTGCAGACGATCGGATGTCTGTGGCGGTAAAACGAAGCACCTGCTTCCTTCATTTTTTTCTCGCTGGAGTCACTCATCTTTAAGCAGACGTGGGGATGACTTTTAGTGAAGAAGTCGGAGAAGAGTTTCATATGCCTTACTCAATAAACGTCCATCACACTGAACTCCTAGAACAAATATCCGTTACGTAAATTGCGAAAATATTTTTTTTTTTTAAATTTCAAGAATGTTTGACAGAATGAAGGAACGATTTTTAATTGCGTTTTATAGTCTGTTAGATTGAGTGGATAGTTTGTGAGTCTTGCTCAATTTAATACTTATAGCTCGGGATCTGGCATCGGTGTTCGCGTGTTAAACATTTAAACGAATCTCAATAATATAATTGCAGGCATTTGTTCAGGTCTAGTATCTTTTACAGTTGTCTTTAAATGCTACTTCTCTGCAAATATGTAACTGAAAAGTATACTGAGATTTTCTTTCTTTTCCATAAATTAAGTAAGGCTCAAATTCAATTTAAAGGACTTTTTATTTCGAAGACAAAAAGTATGCACTTGTGTTTTGGAGCTCTGCAAACTTATTAACTGTAAATGAAATTCTGAAGGACGAAGGCTATATCGAATATCAAAGCCGAAGGCCAAATTAAGGACGGATTCTATTAACCTAAAAATCAGATTGGAGAACGCGATTCTGGCATTGCATGGCACGGTCACAAAAGAGATTTGCAATACTCCATGCACTTTATGACACTTTGAGGGACTTGAATGTCTTGGTCTCAGGTTATGAATTGTCCACAATGCAATAGGTTGATACTTAATGGGTAAACTTTACCTTACTGATAAGAAAGCTCGATTTTTTAAGAAATGTCAGTTACTATTTATAATTTTGGTCGGTATGTATCTTTAGCCCACAAAGAGGTGACAAAAAAGCCAAATTGCGACTAAAACTTAAACATATTAGATTATTTTGGTTTTTATTTCTGACATTTGCTGGAATAGACATAACAATGAAAAGAATAAAGTGTCAGTTTTGTCAATAAAACATCTGTTACAGTGAATAAAAACGGAAGTCGTCCTGCTCCTAATTACGAGCAAAAATGGCGGACGTTTCATCATACGCCATCTTGCTTAATTCTTTTGTCAAGTTTAGATGTCTTTGCGTATTACATTTTAATTGTTATGGATGTAGTCTCTTTGTTTTGTCGCCGGCATTATCTCTTGTAATACCTCGCTCTCGTTCTAAATTGAATTCCCTGTCTGTGACTATTAATGATTCTTCTTGTATTTTGTAGCCTGGGCCTGCACGTTTCCAAAGGACTGGCAAGGGGCCTGGTACCAGAATGTGTTTGGGGAGCTGACCATATCCGACACCGAAATTTCCAGGAAAGGAGTTTGCACAGCAAACGTGGGAAATAAATACGTTGTCTATAGCAGGTATTCATCAACGAGTTGTGATTTCTGTTAAGTAATGTCTTCTGCGTTCATTGTGTTAGTTAGCTGGTCCCCATAGGTCGGAAATCAAATAAGGACCAGTAATTGAATGTCAGAGAAACGAATGTATACGTTGCCTTCGTTTTCCTTCAGAATCTTCAACTCTCTAGCATTGCTTTTCAGACACACTAATTGAGTTTTGATGTAGATTCTATTATTGTTGACATGCAATTGCTCCTTTTTTAATAACACATATTTGCGGGCACGAATGCAGCTTACTCCAAACAAATCGCTATGGCGATAATGCGAGAAGATACAATTCTTTTTCAAAAAAAAAAAAATCTAATGCAATTTTTTGTTCGAATGCTCATTTTTTTAACAAAAAAGGACGGGATATGACGTTATAACAAACACTATAAATATATTAATTTTATCTTTTTATTTTTGCTTTTTCACACTTGAAAGGACATGAAGATTTGGACGCCAAAAAAAGGCATTTGTTTTCTATCGAAAAATGCTATTGTGGTCTGATAGGTTATATTTGTAAGATGGATACTAGATGTGTTTATTGTGGCAATCGTTTGATTACATCTCGAAAGAAAACACATTAAAAAGTTTTATTAAAATAGACGTTTGATAAGAGGTGTCGATTTAAAAACCAATTTAGATATGATTCCCCGTTTAGCCATTTCTATTCGTCCTAGTTAAGGCATTAATTGCACTCAATTTTAACGTTTACCAGATATCGTTCATATTCTCAAATTATATTATTTTTGCAACTTGCAAAAATACATATTTCTACGGCTGGCTGGCACAAAACGTCTACTATATGCAGCCTAAAGGATTATTTTAGGGCAGCTTGTTTTTCGATAACTGTTTTATGCTCTGCATTTTCTCGTAAATGTCAAAAGCAAAAGTTGTTCATCCTTCTTATCTTATTGCCTGTGTCGTCTTATCTGATTGGTCAATCTAGAATTCTTGACAGGTTATTATTTTTATCAACTTTTTCATTATTATTTTATTTATTTTCCAGGGAACAAGAATGCTACAGGTGTCTCGTAATCTTTCCGTGGCACCAAAATGTGATCCAATATAAAGAGAGTGAGTAGAAGATTATAAACGCCATTTTGACGAAATTCTTATTGATAATACGTATGTTTCATGATAATTGAGAGGTTTTTTTTTAAATTATTACTTTTAATGCAAGCATTTCTTTGCATCTTTGGCATCTCACTACTTAAAGAAAAAAATAAATGCTACATCATTGAACTTGATAAAAATCAAAGCTATGTAAAATTAGATACACATGTGTACATTGTAATTAGACAAAATCGTAGATCTCAGCCGCCCCCCCCCCCTTCCACACACACACACACACATCAGAATGAACAGTGAATTTAAATGCATGTAATAAACGTGTGTATATAATCCATCAGTATATTTTTACGTTTTACTGAAGTATAACCAACTTTTTTTTTAAAGATCAATCATAAAAATTTCAGGATGGTAAAATATTTTTAAAAGCATTTCGTTTCAAAGTTTTATTCATATCTGATTGGGGAAATCTATGTGAAAAGTGGCTAATTAAATCTCAGAGGGATATGTACGTTTTTAAAACGTTAAAAGATAAATCTAATAAAGCGATTGTGTGGCATGATAAACGTTCGTGTGTTTTTTCTCCAATAAATCGTTACATGAATTTGGTGCGGTTTTTCTTCAAAAACGGAATTTTACATAATGGAGTTTATCCATCTGTAAGGCTGAAGCCATTTTTCATACTTGGAGTGTCCCGGGGGTGTATCAAGCTAAAGAAAAAGATATCACATACATACACCAACAAAGACGAGGATTAACACTCTCTCCTTAGTTATTGGATATTATCACGTATTATCAAGGCGACATTTTGCGGGAATTCTCTCCTTTTTTTTTGTCTTCAAGATGTGAGTTGCCTGTACGCGACAGAGGAAACTCGGGGGAATTGTATGCTTTTTACTTGACGATGCTATAAATATTTGATAATGAACACGATCCTTCAGGGAGATATGGCGTACATTTGTAAGTTTGTATTCAATCGGAGTGGATCCGATGGAGATACAAGCGATGGAGACTGATAGGCATTGACGATTGGAGTTTGGAATCGATTTCATTTGAATAGATTGGAAATTAATCTTTCACCTTATCCTTATTCCTAATCCTAAAACGTTTCTACCTTTTTGATAAATATGCTATCAATGGAACTAAAACCCCACTCATCCTTTTTATAGATGTCATCGGAGACCATTTTACCCTTTGAATTTGGCTCAAGGATACTAGACGATGATGGATCTATAAAGCAGACGTTGTAGTTTACAAATAGAATCATTAGGCTTCATTTCTTCCTGTCCATATACAAGTACTAAAAGTCAACAGAAAAATAGTCTTGGAAACACCGCATATTTTCAATATTCATTTATGTAATAATGCCATTAATTCATAGCCTGATCAATATCGGAATACGACATGCCATCAAGAAGCATTATACGCGGATGAATAAGTCGTAATTCGAATTCGTCATTGTTATGAGTTTAAGTTCAAGTTATTTTATTATCCTTTCAATAAGATAGTAAATTGTCCGATTGATGGTCGTTTTCCCCGCAAATGAATATTATGTTTAGGAACTACACCAATAATTCGTTAAGCCTTTATAAGTCTGGCTCAAAAGAAAGACCAAGTTTCACAACCCAAACGCTGGGTCACTTGACCTTTGAATTTCATCTGCAGAGAATTGTCAATTACTGTAAATGAAGCATGAATATGGGTCGTTCAAATTTTATTTACGCTTGCTGTATCGTTAAAAATTTAAATCTTAGTGGTAATCATGCTTTCGTCAATCGAGTCAGAAATCTGAGTCTTTGTGCATTTGATGTTTGTTCTTTTCGTCCAATTACGCGTTTGGTCAAACGTTTGTGCGACATAGGGTGTCAGTCCATCTTTTTGTCATTGACACGTGATTAAATGGGGGGGGGGGGGGGGGAGCGAAAAAAGGATGCAGGACGCTATTTTGTGCGTTCTATGCCCTCCGGACTTAACATGGAAACTGTCCGCTGCATGGAAAAAGACAAAATAATTGTGTCCAATAAGGCGATGAAAATGAAACTGCCATGTTTAAGAGAGATCTTTTCTATTTTTGTTTTGTTCACAAGGCCTCAAGTGAGTAGCGAGGGTCTAATGATTTTGTGGGATGGTTGGCAGCTGTCTGTCATCTGTCCATACTCTTTGCATATTGGCTGGTGTTTTTTTGTATTTATTAAGTAGCATTGAGCATAAATCTGGTGAAAGAAATGAGTGTTATAGATCAAGATCGGGGACTGATTTCCGCTGAAATCAATAATGGTCCATAAAGTCGTAAGACGAGAATCATGGCCATTGATTTGTATGTACGATCAAATTATCCTTTACGATAAAACCTCCACAGCAGAAAACAGTTTTAAATGGCGGTCTCTTTTTTCTCAATCAAATGTTCTAGCCGTAATTACGTTTTTTTCCCTTCCATGCAGCGCATTTCTCTAATACAAGACGATAAACTCGAAATTAAACAAGGAAAATGAGAGAAAAAATTACCCTTTGCGGTAATTGAAATCGTACGTTGGTAGACTAATGTACGTCAGAAAGACCAAGAATTAGCTTTATTGCATTCATTTGTTTTTATTTCCCATCATGAAAAACTACGCATTGTTGAAACTTTTATGAAGTTCAACACTGAAGTTTTTCATGAATGGATATAAAAAGAATTCCTTGAAATTAATGAAAACGAAAAAAAAATGGCGCGTATTTGTGAGGGATTTTTATTTCAACCTCATGAATCTTCGTCAGTAATCGGAAAGTTAAGAAACCTTCTGCCTGCATAATTTCCACGGAATTACAGCAAATGTGAAGTGTCGAATGATCTTTAAAATCTCTAGTAATGAAAACGCTAACTACCGTAGACGATAATGGTTTCTTTCATCTCCAAAGTACCACACAACTTCTCCTCCTACATCAAAACATATTCCTCCGCCCTCTGAAATTAGTCCGTGATGATGGTTTTGGAACTCGAGTTCAATGCTCGGATACCTTTACCCTTGAATATAATTATAAATAAACGCCTAATTATTAATATAGCGCTACTTTTTATTTCTTTCATTTTATGTTGATTTTTTTTTGGGGGGGGGTGGTTAACATTTCTCATCTTATTAATGAATTCAACATCAGATGGTTCTGCTAAAAAGAAGCTTTGGAATTGTAAGAAAAATATCTGCTAGGCTTTTGTGTAATGCACCATCTATGAAATGCCAGAAATGATCCAGTTGTGTGATATACGAATGCAATTTCTTTTGAAGAGAATGCTGTGTAGGGTACGGCGCTCTTCGTTAACATGAAAATGTGTTTGCTTTTGTAAGGGTTCGAATATGAAACGATTGTCATAACAATGTTTTACTGGTATTTTGCAGGTTTTTGTCAAAGAGAGAAATCGTTGGAGGTAGCTTGTCGGAGAATCAAAGGGGACGAACCGCTCCATACAATTGTCAAAGGTAAAAACTTGCTATAGTTGAAAACAATAGATACATTCGATAATTAAAATTTTGTGAGTTTATGATAATTTAATGACCAAAATAATAAAGTCATAGGTCTAGGTTGCTGTCATGTTTTAAACAATTTTGTAATGGGTCTTTTTTACCTTCAAATTGAATTGTAATGATGATATCAAGGAAATATTCGCCCCCGTTTTATTTTCGTCCCTTTCGCCCTCGTTTCCAGCGGGTAAATTTAAGACTAAGCGAATGCCAATGTCTCATATTATCTTTCTTTATTATATACAACTGTGTCTGGGCGAATTCAAGACGGGCCAAAACTGTTTGCAAGTGAAGAAGGGCGAAAATTACACGGGGCGAAAATAACCCTGTATACAGTATATATGAAATATGTGTTTATTTGCAGTGCCTGGAAAACCTGAGACCTGTCCGTTTCAAGGGAGATATTCCTTTTCCTACATGCATAACGGAAAAGGACCTTGCAGTAACCCTCAGTCCGAAATCCACGCATGCGCTGACGAGTCTAAATTTAAGTTTATTTACAAAGCTTGCCCAGGAATCCCAAACACTAAAGAAAGAGGTAACATTTAAAAAGAGGAAATCCCCAAATTTCGGGAGGGGTTTGTAAAATAGTGAATTTGGGGTAGTTATAATTTAGAAAATTTTAATGCTTTATCCTATAAACCCTCTAATTTACACTTCTTATAATATGAGCACTGTATATCTACGTGAAAATAGGTATTTTGAAAAAGAAAGTTGTGTTTTATGAAATTGCTTTTCATCATACATGTACCTATTTAAATATTTGACCCTGCAAATATAATCCGTTTAAGATACTCAAGTTAAGTTTCATTAGGCGAAAACGCCAGTATTGTTTAATTTGAAAGACCTGTTAGTTTGGATAATGTATGACTGTTCTAAAGCGTCAGAAAGATGAATAATATATTTATGTGTTGTTGTACTTGTAAATCATGCGATCATGAAAAACACACAAAAAAAGAAGATCTAAATATTCCAAGATTTGCATCATATCATTTCAGAAGTATATTTCCAATGTTTGGCCACTTGGGAAAACGGCGAGAAATATTTGTATGGCAGATTTAGTGGGCCAGAGCTCTCAGACAGAGCCGATATGTACCGGTGTTTTGTGAGTAGTTTTTGCATCAACAGTGCATTAGCGATACTTGGGTTTCAAGGGTGTTCGGTGTGGATAATGTATTCTGAAGAGAGAACATCTTGAACTCGAGCAATTACGTAGAAATGCAATATAATATACATTCTTTTTTAGGCATCTTATCATTATGTAACTCATGACTTCACATTTCATAGCTAATGCGAAAAGTTGATGACGTAATAATATGGTCCTTTTCTTTTTTTCTAGATGCACAGCCTCTTTGGTTATGGGGGTGACATGTCTATGTCAGCTGATGCCTCTTGTCAGGGTCTCCAGAGCCCAACTGTAGGGACGTCAACATTGGCCCTAGGTCAGTCTACACCTCTCTCTCTCTCTCTCTCTCTCTCTCTCTCTCTCTCTCTCTCTCTCTCTCTCTCTCTCTCTCTCTCTCACATATGCAAAGATCAGTTACGCCGCCCCGCTCTTGAAAAACAGTAACAAAAAATACAACCATCTAATTCACTCAAGTTTATCAACATTTAATGGAGAGAGATCTCTTAGATTGTTTGGCCACAATCAGAGAATTTATAATGGCATTAAAAGCAAATCTTAGGATCATAAACAGGCATTTCTTCAAGTGTGTGCTAAGAGATCAGGTCTTTGTTTATATCACCTCGAGATAGGTACCGACTGAGGAGTATTTGATCGGCATTTTACAAACGTGTTGATTACATAACCCTCCACAGCTGCAAACTTGTATATTTCCCCCGTGCTACATTACTGTGTCGATTTGGGAGGGTCGTTTCCCTTTCTGTTGCTCCCGTTTAGAAGCAGACTGAAACTGCATCTGTTTCAGCTATTATACATAAAACCACGCCATGCGGGGCCTTCATATACGTGAGAGAAAGAGAGGGGATTTTTTTTACTTGCTTTGCTTTCAGTTGTATTGATGGTTCTTTCTCAAATGAGCTCATCATTCAAAAATCTATTTTTTACTTTTTTGTCACTATGGAACCAAAGGTCATAAATAACTAAAATGTTTTTGATGTCGAATATCGTCGATTTGCGTGTTACATTTTTTCCAATATTTTTCAGAAGCATTCAGTTTTTAATACCCCAAAGTTTCATTTGCATTTCACGAAACGATACATTTGTTTTTGACGTATTTGGGTTTTTATTTTATTCACAGAGAGGTTTCCTACTCCCGTCATGCAATGCAGATTTCCAGAGGTATTTGAATACAGGAAAGTTTGGCGTGACCTCTCTGGAAGCACGCAGATAGTCGTCGATGATCAAATGCAGGTCATCAGAATTCGAGATGCTTCCCAAAGTTACTCGCTAAATTCCGACGAAAGCGGAAGTCAGGAAGTCAAACTTGTCATGCGCTGTCGAACGTCTCATGGAACCGGAGGAATTCAGAAATATGTCGTTCACACGACGACAAGTGAATGGTACTGCAATGAAAAATTAACCTTGTTTTTGTTTCTTTTACGTCAGAATTAAAAAAGATTTTGTGATGCTCAGATAAAACATGCACATTGCAAAGCAGAAAAAAACCCATACAAATCAGGCAAGCACGTTTCTATACATTAAAAAAAAAGGAATGATTTGGAATCTCGGATTGTTTTTTGGTCGATTCAGCATCTTCATACAATATGCAATACTAAAATATAACACATGTTTCGAATATTACATTTTTTTAAAAGAAAAATGCAAGTAATAACGGTGATATATGAAAGTTCTGTTCCAATAAATTTCGAATTTTGACACGTTTATGATAGCATTATCATGGCGCTGACGTTCAGTATTATGTTTTAGAGCGCTCTAACCTGCAAGTGATGATATTTAAATGTCAGTAGAACCACATGCTCCCGTACATAAAAAAAAATAATATATCGATACATTATGAGTCAGAATTTTTCTCAATTTCAGCGAGTCTAACTATAGGTGCCTACTTATAAAGAAGAGAGATTCCGAAGGCAAAGTCTTGGAGATGGAGCTAGGTATACTTAAATTCTTTAGTACTGACATTTTTTCCCACCAAAGCCAATAGAGATATTTAAAATTCGAATCGATAGCTACAACGGTATGTAAATTCCCCGTAAAGTATTCATTTAATGTAGTTTCTACCATTTGCTCTAATATTGTTATTTAAAATCGTGTATGTACAACAGGTAACATAATGATATGCTTATTGTTGTTAAGTTGTAAACTGATATATAGAATGGTTGGCCTTGCCTTTACAAAAGTTTTGACTTATCCTTTACCAGGGCAGCCATTTAATGACGAGTTCACAGCTTGTGATGACAGAACCTTCACAACCGGAGATAAACGGATATTGATTGGTGAGTAATTTAGAGTCGGTTCTTTGTCAAAAGCTCAGCAACAAATGTCACATATGATTTATAAATATTTTTCTTATTAATGTTTTTTTGTGTGTCTATAATAACTTTTATAGCAACGACATTGCATGATATTGATATATATAAGATATATTAACAAAAAGACATTGCCGAACATAAGGATCTATTAGACAATGAAAACGTTATTGAGTCTTATTATTGCGTACTGTTAAAACACACTATATATCATGGATCAACGCTATCTCGAATAAATGGTTAAGGCAGTTTGTAACGATATATAAGATTTACCGATCTAAACTCCTGATTTCGTATATAAAACTATTAACAATATCAATCGAGAATAGGGTATCTATAGTTGTGTTTATAATCATGACGATTTACAGGTGATGACGTCAAGCCAACAAATTGTCCCGTACAGGCTGCTGGCAGCTTTGGGTTCACAGACAAAACTTCCGACTGCAAAGGCCAGTTCATCATTGGATGCAGTTCACCGCAAGAAATTGTCATACAGAAAAAATGTCCCATAAACCTTGAATCAGGTAAAGTCATTATATGAAGCAACCATTGAACCCAAATAAAATTCTTTCTTTATTTGTTCATTCTTGGAAGAAAACAAAACGTTAAATATTCACTTTATCTCTAAGACCTATTTAGCCAACCTTTCGGTTGTTATTGATGTTACACATATACTAGTTTACTACAATTATAGTTTATTTCATTAATTACAATCTTCACAGTGAACATCTGGAGATGCCTTTCCGATTGGAAGGAAGGCAATAACACCCATTATGTGATGGTCCAGTCTCCAAAGTTACTCAAACCTGCCATGTGCCTGGTAAGCTTAATAGATCTCTATTTATTAAAAAAAACCTTTGAAACTCATGAGGGTTTTTTTTTCAATGCAAGGTGCCCTTTCTTGGCTATCATAATTGACGAATGAGTAAAGAATCACTACCCATATCATTTCTATTAATGAACATACGATTTAAAAGTTCATGTTTACAATCTTGACTTTTTTTTAATCATTTGATGTTCATTTTCATCCAATGATTATCTTGTATCAGAAAAGTACCTCTACCGTCCAGACAACTGAGTTCACTTTCACTTTTAGCCTGATTTTACGTGGCTTAAATCATCAAGGTTAATTAGCTAAAGGCATGTTCTTTTTTGGTCTCTTTATCAGTCTTTCACAATAACCGACAACGGGATTGAGGTGCAGGAGGATGAATACTGCATGAGGAAGGCCACAGTCAGTAGATCGTCCATCAATTACTTGCTGTTTCGACCTAAAGGTTCGTTTTTCATTGGCCATTATGCTGCTGCTCTCTAAACTGACGTGTACAATCTGTACCCTACGCGTTGATTTATTTTTTGATTTATCTGTCTGTACTTCCAAAGGGCACTGACATTGCACTGATGGTGTGAGTTTTATGTGGTTTTTTTTTGGATTGCAAATGTTCCCCTACGGCTCACTAGAAAACCATAATTATCTTTTTTAAATTCGATTTGTCTTTAACTCTTGGTTAATTCAAGCATCTTTTCATTCCTTATTTTTAGAAAATTGCAATCCAAACACGCATTCATCAATCACGGAAACCCCGAGTGACATGACGTCAGATCGTACGAAAACGTCACCAGACAAAACGGGAGTTGATCGTATTCAGGGTTCAGAGGGCGTCATAAACGCCGACAACGCCAGCAGCCGAATCTCTGTTTTGCCTTGTGTTGTTTTATTAATATCTTTTGTGACAATGTTATGCTTTGGTAGGTGATAATTGAACTCCCCCAAAAACAGTTCTCCTTCTTTCTCGAAATGCCTCGTCCCCACGTGCTGTTCTATATGTGACTTCATTCCATAACAATTCACATGATACTAAGTATCGGACCAATCCGCATCATCCTTTTATCATAGTTTCGGTTCCAAGCCGAACACAAGTGAAGGACTGCATGTTAAACAGCATAATATTTGAGCATTTGAATCTGAGAAGAAACTTCTGTAAGCAAATGACATGATCAACAAACTTTTAAACGTTGAGGACATTTGCGTGAGGTGAAAGAAACATAAAACAAACAAAAGGCAAAATTAAAACTAGGAACTCTTGCCGTATCAACTTGCCAATAGTGCTATCGGTGTGAGACCGGAAGTGGAATCCATGGAACATTTGTGTGGTGTCCATTGGAGGATTTATCTAATTGTGATATATTTATATTATTTGTTTTCTTTTTTTTTTTTGTTTCGTGCTTTTAGTCCCAGATTGGATGGAACTAAGACACGGTGCTAAACCTATTTATGTTGTTGGATCTCATGGCAAGTTATCATCAGTATGAAATACAAACAACTCTTGTTCACTTCATTATCGCTGCTTTTTTGCCATTCCTTCCATGGAGTCTTACCTCTGTACACTGGGGTTTAAGTAAATGTAAAAGCTTCTCATTTATAGAATTTTTAAGCAACTAGAATATATATAGAGATGTCAGAACAAGAATTGTAGATGAGATTAATTTTTTTTTTCATTCATTCAAGGAAATACTCAACAACACAATTGTATGGCACTTCATTTTCATTTTTTTATATAAATTATTTCGAGGTTTTTCGAAAATTAACTTAAAAGAATACTAAAGTGAGATTAATTTTTTTGAAAAATGTTTGGAGGAAAAATACTCATTTAGGATAAATATTTACAAGATAACACAACGAGGACGCCATTGGACATTCCTGGAATGTTTGACGGAATGGAGAAACTATCTGTGTGCCGTGTTTTTGGAACACCCTTTACATTCCCTTGTTCATTCATCTTTACAGTTAATAAGAAAATATTCATTTTTTGTCCATTGAAAAACGGTCTTGTGTGCAATAGGAATATCTGAGGCGAAATTTTGCATTGAATATTCAATATTCAGAAATCGAATTCTGTTTGGTTTCATTTGAGCATAATACATTGTATATACATATATATACATACATGAACCTGTATTTCATATGCGGTAACTTACAATATTGTCACATATTTTTTGCAACGAAGAACTTTTGAGTTACCAGTAAGTATATTGTGTTTTCCAGGTGTATAAGTGGAGAGATAGAAAAATAGTTGGGCGTCGATTGGTTGATAGTTGATAGGTGGTTGATTGATTGGTTGATGAGAGTGTTCGGTTGATATCTTCTGTTATGTATATGAATGTGGTCGTTCCAAATTATATATTGTTTCGTATGTTTGCCATTCAATTGTTATACCGCTACAATTTTTAGTTCTCTTTGGATTTAGTAAACCTCGGGTGCAGGGTGGGGTCGAGAATGAAAGTTAAGGCAGGAAAAGTTTACACGTGCTCCGACAAATATCATTTAAAGTTAGGGAAAACTATTAGCCTTCTTTTAAAAATGCCGGTATTATTTTATACGGAGGAGTGGGTATTTTTTTGCTTTAATTTCAAAGGACATTAGATCACTTTATTTTCTTCAAACTCCTAAAGTGTGTTCCGTTTCTATATCTTAGAATCCAATGGAATTCTATAAACTAAATTATTATGTAATGTCACTAATGTGAGTATATATATACTTAAGTCAGTATGGAAGGTGTTTCTTTATATAATTTCCCTTTTTCTGCAATCAAATTTGACTCAAAGCCACAGTATTTGATAAATATAAGTATTTTGAATATAGATACTGAATTTTTTTCTCGTTGATTTTGTTTAGTTTTTTTTAAGTCATTATTTTGTTTAACCAAAGATTTTTATGCTTCTTGTAAGTGTTAAGAAAACCGCCATTGTATAATTTTGGTGTGTGCATTAAATCTTCAGGATTTGCAAGGAGCTTATACAGTGCCAATAATATGTATTTGAATGAATGAAATGAATTCATGTTGTATTTTTAAAAAAAAAATAAATGATTGTTTTAACAGAGGATGGCAAGACTTTCATTTTTGTTGTTGAAACATAGAGAATATGAATAATGAAAGTTGTGACAACAAATTGATATATTGTAATATTGTACATTATGAAAATGAAAAATAAATAAAATACAGTTATTATATTTGTTTTGTTTACTTCGACTAGGAAGATTTATTTTTTAAATGTAAAATATCTGCAAAAATCAAACTATGGAATTATTTAATTGATGGGATGACATTTTTCATAGATTTTAACTTGTTTTACAGTTATCAAGTATTTCGCAGATGCGCTTTTTAAATAAAAGGTCATGTTTGAGGTAAGAAAGTAAACTCGTAGATGGAAGATAGCAAAGAGATCTACGTAACGTAAGCCCCCATAAATATTAACGGTTCAAACTTGTTTTAAAAATACATTCTTTTGGACTTCAACATTAGATGAAATGGACATCGGCTTAATAAACACTTTATACTCTAACTTAAAGGAAATAAAATCTATGATTGAAAAGTTACCATCTTAAACTGTCGACAGTGTGAAACGACTCTTGAATGATTAACATATGGGAATATGACAAAGCTCAAAACCAAAAATCAAAGTCCTGAAACTACTTAAGGGAGTTGCATTATGTCGGATTATTAACATTTCGAATTCTGACTCAGTGTCAGTTGTTACAGTTATCTAAAGAGGAATGTCTCTGGGAAAGTCTCATAAGATTTTACCCGCTATTTTAGCCTGTTGCTCTTGAATTAAGCAAAGAAGAAAACGTAAAAAGCAAATAAATCTTCAAGAAAGATAAAGTCATTGCAGACAGACTTCATTATTAAATAAAAATGACCGCCAGAATAATTTGCTGCTACCAACATGCACTGTAGATACAGTCATGTATATTCGCCTTATTTAGGTAAACTAACCACCCCCCCCCCCCCCCCTTGAAAATATTCAATACACCTTAAAATAGTTTCTCAAATAAGCAGAAAATTATTTGATTTTAAAAGATATCATGATGTATATTTCAGTCAAATAGAGGAAAAAATCAACAATTTTGGATAAAAATTATGTTTTTTTTAACCGGGTTTTCCAAAGGAAAAATCTGGTTATTAGAATTGTGAAAATGGCGGGCGGGCGGGCGGCTGCCAAAAGGGTATCCTCGTTGTAGGGATAACTCCTCCTGCAGTTTTCAAGATAGAAGTTGTTCTTTTGCAAATCAATTATACATATATCAGAGGTGTGCATATTGCTAGGATTTTGATTTCTGATAATACATGAAAAAAAATATCAGCTTTAGAACTGACTAATTTTTTTGGCAAAGTATTGCATATAGGTTACTCCATTTCACTGGATACGGATACGGTAGGTAGTGTTTATCACTTCCGGATTGACATTATGGATACAGTTCACGTAAAAGAAAACCCAGTTTGCTTTAATATTGACAGCTACAACAATTGTATATATTGTATGTATTATCATTAGGAGAGGAACTTGTAAGTTGCAAGAACTTGTTTCCGATCCTTTTGTGTTACTTACACAATAAAATATGTTCAAATCTATTGACAGCTTTTTACCTGTTAAAAATTAATTCATAGATTTGAACAAAAGTAAGAGGCGGATTTGAACTGGTGAACTGTGATTCACATGCCCGATACCTTATAAATATGGATGCTGTGTGATCAACAAATTAACCATCAGATCTGCCTTAAATTTTGGAATGTGATTTTTGGGCCATAAACTATAATTGAGTCAAGAAAAATTCCTAAGAATTTAGTTTTGTAAATTGAACATTTTTATGGCGTCGAGCGAAGCTCGAAAGCCATCTAGGGATCGTACGTCCGGAAGTTACATTTTTAGGAGCCAAACAACTCAAATGTGTGCAAAGTTTTCGTATGTGTTTGAAGAAAAAAAGATGACATATACTTCAATTTCGAGCAGAACTGTACGTCAACAAAACAAGTTTGCAGATTCGAAATGGTTGCCGTCTTTAAAGATGTTCACATTTTATTGAAAACAACATGTCTCGGTTTCAGCGGATGAATACATTAGCACCGAGACACATGCGATAGCTGGGCTAACATACTCAATTTGGTTATGAAATGTACTAGCCTGCAAAATAGATTATTTTGTATCCATATCGAAAATTGACAATGCACAAATGTTTGATCTTGTAGGAACAAAACTTCCTAATCGAGCGATAAGTACATCTACAACCAAAAGTTATTTTAAACCAACTAGTGAACTACTTTCACTTTGTAAACAATGTGAATGGGTGCTTTCTTTTATCTACCCCTGATCTTTTCGGACCGTGTCATTTGGACCCTTGTGAATTTTAGATGAAATTGATAATAAGAGACAGAGTGGTTATCAGCAGTATACAATATATAGAATTAAACACAATAATAATTTTAATATTTATTTCCATATAAATAGAGAAAAAAAATCTAAACGTGTTTTAACTCCTAAGAAATTTCTATATTAAACTTAAATTTTCAATTGAAATTCAAAACTTTTTAAGAACTAGGTGAGCAAATTTGTAATGAATTGTAATTTTATTAGTTATGTGATAAATAACATTTTTTATTTTTTTTTTAAAGTTGACTAATGTATTTTATTTTTATTTTCTATAATTTATGAAAAAAAATACCAGCTTTTGAAATTGGTCATTTTTTGGCAAAATATTGCATATAGGGTACCCTCATTGTACGGATAAGTCCTCCTACAGTTTTCAAAATAGGAAGTTGGTCTTTTGCAGATCAATTATACATATATCAGAGGTATGCATATTGCTAGGATTTTGATTTTCGATAATTTATGAAAAAAATACCAGCTTTTGAACTTGGTCATTTTTTGGCAAAATATTGCATATAGCGTACCCTCATTGTACGGATAAGTCCTCTTACAGTTTTCAAGATAAGAAGTTGTTCTTTTGCAGATCAATTATACATATATCAGAGGTGTGCATATTGCTAGGATTTTGATTACTGATAATTTGTGAAAAAAAATACCAGCTTTGAAGTTAGTCAATTTTTTGCAAAATATTGCATATAGGGTAACCTCATTGTACGGATAACTTTTCCTACAGTTTTATAGATAAAAAGTTGTTCTTTTGCAGATCAATTGTACATATATCAGAGAGATGCATATTGCTAGGATTTTGATTTCTGATTATTTATGAAAAAAATACCAGCTTTTGAACTAAGTCTTTTTTTTTAGCAAAATAGGATATGGGTTGACATGGATTATGGATACAGTTCACATATAAAAAGAAAACCCGGTTAGCTGTCACATTGACAGCTTTTCATTTGTTTAAAAAATTATTTAGGTTTTTACTCTTCAAATTAACTTTAACTCGACGCCATTGTGGCCCTTCAGGCCTTTGATTCTATATATTTATACAGAGCTGTTCGTCTAACGGAGGCAAGTGCAATCTTAAAATGGCCACCACCCTCTTGTACTCTTAACCTCTAAGTAATGATTATATTCCACGAAATCGATTGATACCGACGATTAAACAAAACCATTTCAATCGCCATCTTGTGACGTGGCATTAAAAGTATAAGTCTTGATGTGGTGTGGCACCTTAATTTACAGTATGTGTCATGATACTTTTGATGCGACAAAAAGCTGCTTTGTTTTTTGAATTCTCCAAATGCTGACAAACTTGTTGTAAACGTTAATATTATTCATCTTTTGGAGGTTTTTTTAACATATAATTTGAATTCATATTAAAATATCTAAGACTAACAGTTACTCTTGTTTATTTCTTTTTTTTTTTCAAAGAAATATTTTATGTTGAGATTTTCTAATCATTTTCTAATGATTGCACGTGTCCCCACCACAAGGGATTGCATGGAGGATATTTTTTTACAATTCAAATTAACAATTCGAATAATTATCTTAATCTGAATAAGGAATAAGGTAGATATTTAGTTCAATACCAGTATTTATCTCAAATCAAAACCTAGCCACAATGTTGTGATGACCTTTTACTCCTCTGAAAGAGAAGAGCAGCTAAGATTGAAGATTGATGTTCCTGGCTGGTGGGACAATCAAGGGTGTAGATTTCAGCTGTTGGATATTTTCACTTGTTTTCCACGCCGTCACATTTAGAACATATGTTTCTCTGACTGAGAAACAGTAAGAGGCTGTTCTGCTTATTTGACTGTGTTGATGAACCACACACTATTCGCTGCTAATGAAACGTCCACATTTGTAAATGATTTGAAAAGAAGAGGGTCATTTAAAATAAGGACTTTTAGCTGGTGGTTGGTCATATGATTAATAATTGGTCATATTACTAGTTAATAGTAGGTATTGTGTGACAGCAACTATTAATTGCTATAATCATGTTCAAGTACATCAATTATTTCTACTTTCAAACTAAATGATATTAACCTTCGTGTTAAATACTGTAACTTGTTTTGAACATAACGATCTAACATAATTTTAGAAGCCAAAAATATGACAAAATTGTGGAGATTTAGGGATTATTCATTGCGCCTCGAAAACTTTAAGACGTCTAATATTAATTAAGAACGATTACTTGAGAATCAGCCTACATGTATATACTCAATGTTTAATTGATGTTGATAGAAGCTTGGCTCCTTAGCTCTGTACAATGTTATTAATATAATTCATTATCAAAAGATTTTTGTTATACACCTGTAAAGATGCGGGATGTTTCAAATCAACATGTTAAGGATATCCATTAAGCACTGTATATTATATGATAAATAGGGAAGAATCTGCAGAATTCCCTTTGGTTTGACGACCAGACAAAGAATCCACATTTTTTATTGGTAGAATGGGAGCATTAGAATATTGTCGAACGATGGCAATTATCTAAATCATTTCTTTTGTTTTCTTCGAACTACAAAAATATAACAGATTTTGACAGAGACGGGTTTTGGTGTTTGTTTGTTTCTCTCTCTCTCTCTCTCTCTCTCTCTCTCTCTCTCTCTCAATAAATCACACACAAACACATACACACTTAATTTCATTATGGAGAAATGGGGTTTTCTTCTTTAGATTTTGCCAATTTCTAGATCAAAAAAGCTTAGAAGGTCAAAGAGAACAGAATATGGTTTTCCAATCAATGAAAATCCATATTGAAGACTAAACTTGGCCAGGTTGGGTCGCCATGTTTCTTTCTTTCAGATAGATAGGTTGTGGTGTTTTTGGCAAACAAACGATAAAACCATCTGTGAAACGTCTGTACTTACAATACAAACACACCGATTATTTCATTTTTACCCTTCGACCATCAAATTAAGTTGAAGAACCAATTTATGTCCACGCATCAGTGCGGCTACCATGCATCATGATCATTCAATTTCATAATTTGATATACACACTACATGACTAGTGCAAATACTTCATATACATATTTTTATGTACATGTGTAAACTTATTTAAATATTACTTTCAATAATATGGTTTTCCTTTTGGGATAGTAGTATCGCTCGCTCTTAAGCCCTCGCAACTTCGCACTTTCGCTCTCGCAACTTCGCACTCTCCCATCTTCGCCCTATAGGCGAAACTGCGGAGGTCGAAGTGACCCCAGCGGAACACCATATTTTTATATTTGCATTTCCATTGTTCTTTGCCATTGTAAGCCCATACGGAGGAGCTGCAATTATTTCTCTATAATCGCAATTGCTCTGTCAGTATACTATGACGTCATAAAGGTGTAACGTTATACATACTTTTCCATGACGTTATAGATTAAACCACTATACGATACATCATGTGTTTTTCTCCAACTCCATTAAAATTGACGTATTTACATGTAATATTAAAACATGTTTTTGATAACATTTTTTTAAAGGAATTACTGTTATAACATATCATTGATTCTGTTAACAAATCTATGTGAATTAAAAAGATACATTACAGTCTGAATGTTTACTTTTGATGTAATAGCTAAATGTCAAGGTCTCGGCTAATACAGGGTATTTGCGAGTGGTAAAATACAAATATAAGTAATAAACAACGATTATTTAGTGAACATGGCGTTATGAATAGCAACTGCTCTGCTGGCATATTTTCCAAGATGCGCTAGCGCGCATCATGGAATATGCCAACAGAGCAATTGCTATTCATAACGCCATGTTCACTTAATAACGTTGTTTATTTCTTAAATGACTTCCTCGGTTAATATTGCATAGTTGACACGATTCATTCATTTTACCACTACAATGGCTGCTTTGAAAAGGTCAAGTTGAGTGGTGAAAATTCAATAGTGAAGTAGGATTTGGATAAAACTTCCTGTTTGTTTCATCAAGCTTACATGCGATATATCATAATGTATATATAAGTGTTTCCTACTTTCGTTTTGACTTATGGATTTTCTTTTAAAAGTTATTAGTTAGCCGACCGAATTAGTAATTAGTTAGCTAGTTAGTGGATAGTTATGCAGTGGTTGATTTGTTGGTTTTGTTAATTTGTCTGCTTACAGTGGTTTCGAGATTCTGCTATTTATAGCTTCGACAGTGTTAGCCGTTTTGTTATTTGGTTGTTTGGTCGTTTGGCTGTTAATTGACAAAATGAGTCTGATCTTCGGATACCTGTTACTTCTATCGCAGCTTCTCGGGCATTTCCGGTCGTGCTGTTTCTCCAAGCACTGTCCAAAAGGCCCGAGAAGTTGCGATTGCTGATACTTTTGGATTTGATTGTGGGCATGGCGCTTCGTTAGTTTACAAGTTGTTTGTTGATTGGTTATTCAATGGAATCGGTTTTTATCTGAATTTGCTGTGTTGGTTACATGTTCCTTGATTTGTTTCGTTCGCTATTTACAAATGTAGCTGCTCAACAGTTCTTTGGTTGAGTTTTAGTTTGGTTGGTGGTTAAGTTACATTGTATTGATGTTTAATCTGTACTATAGGCTGACCATTTAGTGGGTTTGGTAGTTATATAATGACGTAATAGGTTTTTTTCGATGGGGGGAATTATTTTGTTGGTATTTCTTTACATCTAGATAATTGTTTATTACTCATATCTGACATGATAAAGATGGATTATGTCAGTTATTTGGTTGCGTTTGTCGCAAATTGGTTGGTTGATTTGACCTATTTTGTAATGAATTGCTGACGATTTAGTAACTTGCGCATGTTTGGTTTTGTTTACCTATTTTGTAAAGTTTTTTTTTAATTACAAATAATAAAACAGAGCAAAATGTGTCAAGTAGTACTGCAACGATATTACCTAAGTAACTTCATTCAATTGATTGCCAGATTGAATTTTCGAGTTGATAATTAATAAACAAAATGCAGATAAGTTATTTAAAGGTTTAATGGGAAATTTTAAATCAATTGCCTTATATTTGTGACAAAGATAAATGATATATATATATATATTTGCCAAGCTATATTTATTATAGAAACATGATCAAAGTGCAAAAACAAAATTACAAAATGAAATGATTTGTTAAATGTTTACTGGGAAATTTTAAATCAATTGCCTTATATTTGTGACAAAGATAAATGATATATATATATATATTTGCCAAGCTATATTTATTATAGAAACATGGTCAAAGTGCAAAAACAAAATTACAAAATGAAATTATTTGGGTTTTTCTTATTCACGCGACTTTATATCATATATATATCATAAAACAAGATGATTTCTTTTTTTCTTTTTCTATCCTTTTTTGAATACCGATTTTCGTTGCTGTTTTTTTATTTATATTAATAAAATGTTGAATAAACAAGACAGTTGGAAAAGCAATTATAAATTGATAATCCCTAATTACTCCATATTGATCAATTTCTCATTCCCATTCTAATCATACTAAAACAAGGAATTATAAAGGGATCAGAAAAGATATTCTGACTAACGATATTCAACATGGCGGAACTAATATTCCGAAGAGTCTTGTCATTTGGAATGAAGACTTGTAAGTCCGGTAACTTGAAAAAACCTGGACCCAATAGCTGCCTCATATTTCCTTGTCATTTCCTTAATGCTACTAGCCTATAATTAAAATGTCGTAAAATATGACGTCCAGTCTTCTCCTGTTTCCATGTATCCATAAAGACTGATTTGCGGCACTGTCAGTGTCGTTTATCTCCTAGATTAGTCCGGTTTACGGCACTCTTGGGACTTGACAACGCGCGCGCTTCCCGCCAGAAAATTGTTTTCCGAGGAAAGCGGGCTGGACAAGTCCGGAAATAATTCGTCTGTCCAGATTAGCTTATTGATATTCACTTGATTCGAACAATAATACTCACAAATATTTGAATCATGCCCATTCATCAATGGTAAGGTGTTAGCAGATGCCGAAAATTTTACGTTTCCCAAAGCTTTACCACAGTATCAAAACAACGCAGACAATTATAAGTACAGTTTATTTAGAAAATGATCTACGATTATGAAAGGCTGTTATAAAAGTAGAGATTGTAATATTTTATTTTACTTTTCTTTGGATCGACATCAAAAGAAAAGAGAGACCTTCTATTTAGGGTGATGGGAATGTATCTAAAGATGATTTTCTGCAACAGTCACGAAATTTTTAATCAACCAAATAGCGACAAGTTTTTACAAACAAGACAAATCCAGAACCCTTATCTTAGACTTTAAAATCTTGTAAAAGATGGAACATTTTCTAGATATTCCATCTAAAATATTATTTTAATAATGTATGTCATTTTAAACAAGGGTTTATAAAGTTTAGAATTCCTCTCGCCTTTCTGGCAATAGCTCGTTGTCTTTTTGATTTTCTGTTTTAGGTCTAGAAGATTAGATAAAGTACAACTCATTAATCCTGAATGTTATAATAAAGTACTTCCCTAATAAATGATTTAAATTTCTCAGAAGCTCTATACATTTGCTTAGCAAATTGCTCGTCTTTTAAAGTGAGGAAATGACGCCTGGTTAATCAAACTATAGGACTTTCCGTTTCAGTGTTTCAGAAATTTTTTAAATCAGCACTGTAAATAGCCTATTGAACTGATATGGTGAACCATTCAGTGCAACTTCTTTTTGAGATAAATGCACATGTTGGTGTGCATGTATGTTTGTGTTAAGTTGTTAAAATACAAAATGACAAGACAAATGTATTAGTATATTATTATATTAATATTGTTTTGTATGTTTCTACTTTCAATACACGTACATGCATTTCCTGTGATAAACACTATGGGTTATTTATCAATATCCCAACCACTTAATGATTTTCCCTTGGAATATACGCCATTTCCACGTATATAAACTTCCTTATTTATAGGGTTTTTTTTATTCATCAACATTAAAACTGCGTACACAGTTAATCCCTATCTTCACACAGGAATATTTATCGTAGCGACGATTACAACATATCTAACCATCCCGGTACAGTACAAAGAACAATGGATTATCTTTATACGCCAATGCCATCGAAGTCTTACCAGAATGTCTCAAGCAAAGAGGGGCGGGATGGAGAGAAGAAACCATCACCATCGAAACAGTTCCTTACTATCCCAAATAAAGGGAGCCAAGACGGAGAGAAAAAATACAGAGAAACACATAGGTAAACTTGATTTTCAAATATTTTTCGAAAATTTGCTCTGCATGCGTGTACAAGTTACTTTAAAATCTTAATGATAATCAAGCGAGATAAAAAAAAAACCAAAAGATTCGATGAATTTTGTCAGAGTGAAAATTTAATTTTTGTAGACGACAATATTGTAAAAGCCTCTAAATACCCCTCCCCCCCCCCTTTTACCAAGTAGATTTTTTCTAAACCCAATGGTTTATATTAACACAGTTTAGATTTACTGGACCATGGAAATGTTCTGTAGGAAGTGTAATATAAAATACATATAGTACTGATATGTAATAACGCAATTACAAATCGAATGCACGGATTAACTCAAGTTATAAGCGCAGTTTGTTTGTTGGTTTATATAATAACGCTACAGCAGAGAGAATTTAGTTCTGGAAAAAACAAGAACATCATACAAGAGCTACATGTATTTTGTATCGTCATGAGACTTTAATTTAATTTCACTTAGTATTTTAATATGACACTGATATCAATAGTACTTTAACTTTCTTTTTTCGTCTGGGATAGGACATGATCACTGGGTATAAGTGCTCGCTTCCCTATGTTAAGGACTGGTCGAGCCGAACCGATTTTTCCGTTGAGATGAATTAGTTGAAGAACATGTACTTATATGTTAGTAGAATATAGTTTTCACTATAGTCCGCCCTAATTTACAGTTTCCGACACTTTTTAATGCATGGTTTATAAATAAACATATATGCGTTTCAACGAAAAACAGTTGAAATTAAAACTGTATGGCAAAAAATCTTAGATCTTTTCTAGTTCACAAGCTCTTATTTGTACTTGGAGAAAATTGACAAAAGTACATTACTTGGAGGGTTCATATTTATCGATTCGGAACTTTTGTTAAAACCTTGCACAATTTTACAACATTATAATATTAATATTTTGATTTTTGCAAAAACCCCCTATAAACTTATTTTAACCGTGTATTGAAGCCTTTTGTGCTAAAAGGGAGGGAGGCAAAGCAAACTGCCTGGATTTTTTTTTTCATTTTCTGAATGTATTTTGGGCAAAAATGTTCTTATGCTTATAGAAATATCAAGCAAAAAGTGACGGAAACGATAACTCGGGGCAGAGTCATACTAGTATTAATTTCATGGTCATCGATTTGGAATATTTTGCACGCAAAAAAAATCGCAATTCTTACGAAGAAAAAAAAACATATTTAATGGGGGGAAATTATGTACCTTTAATATATGTTTAGTTCAAGTTAAATTCAAATATTTTTATAAATGTTGTAGCATTTATGATTGGTACCATCCCGATCAAACGGAGGACTCAGCCAAACGTTTTCTTGAAGAGTATCCATATGAACCATTGGACCAATCCGCCCTTTTCTTAGTGCACCCGTACGGAGAAGAGATATATAAAGATGATGTTAAATACGTCATTTCCTGCAAGTAAGGCATTTCTCAAC